>NW_015646170.1:69003-88892 GCF_001515625.1 Sinocyclocheilus rhinocerous | reverse complement strand
ATCTAAACAAGTTGTGTTCCAAATTTGAGGTTGATATCTCAAAAAATGAGCTTTCAGTAAGATTTTGTTTGGGCGCAGTACCAATTTTTCAAAACTCCGCTGGTGCACACAGTGGTTGGATTTGTGATTTGCAGTACAGTAGAGTTTTTCTCTCTCAAATATTACAAGAACACACACACAATTTTTTTTATGACACAAATACAAACCACACTGACATCCATACCAACACACCCACAAATTTTGCTGCATTATTTATCCAATTGGCTCTATAATATGCAGAAGCAGAAAACAGGAATACAGCGAGTATTTGCTTTATAGGCCAACCTTGAAAAAAATGGCACCATCTGGTAATAAATTGTAAAAAAATTAATTCTGAAGCCTTGCCAACAGAATGAAAGCCTATTAACAAAAATTGCATCATTTTACAGTTAAATGGCACTGTTATTAAAAATAGAAGTTTTAATGGACTTCAATGGGGACATTTTTGTCCTTAAGGTCCTGAGAGGAACTATTTTGTGTACCTAGTGCAAAATATATTTATTTAAGGAAATGAGGGTGAAATAGTAAAATTCCAATAAAAATACACACCTGTGCCCAAAATTTATACAGTTGGCAATAACACATGCAAAATTATCAAAAAAACTAAACTGAAAAGGACAAAAATGTCCAAAAGGTCGCACAAGGGTTAAAGGGGACCTATTATGCAAAAATAACTTTTATAAGGTGTTTGAACACAGTTATGTAGCTGCAGTGTGTGAAAACAACCAGCCTACAGTACAATGGTAAAACCACTACTCCTGGTAAAATCCACACACTCATTTTTTTATAATCCCAATAAATCATAAACAGTCTCTCAGAACAAGCGATTCCAGATTCTCCCTATGTACACATTATCGTAGGGAAAAAGTCCTGCCCATTTGTGACGGTCTCTGCCCTATTTAGCATAGACATGAGTGAGAAGCAGCAGTCTGCCATTACGGTTTTCTTGCTGTAGCTGCTTGTCAGCGCCAAGGAGACATTAAAACTGTTGGGTTTTGGGATGCATCAACGAACATAGGAGTCTCCACAGACTCCCTCCATCTGAGCTGCTGAGGACACTGTGGTTAAGTTTAATTTTCGAAGGAACTGTCCCAGAAAAAAAATCGTCCTATTGATTGTGTCCTATATGATTGTGCCAATCATTTTATGCCAGACTGCCTCACAAACGAGGGTCATTTCAACACTGGATTTTTGCAAAAGTTGATTCTGAAAGAGGGATCGATACCAACTCTTCGCGAACATCAGCTCCAGACAAAGCAAGCATGTCATATTTTGTTTATGTCATCATTCCGGTCCCCAAAAAGTCAAAAATCACTGGACTTAACGACTACAGACCTGTCGCTCTCACGTCTGTGGTCATGAAGTCACTTGAGAGACTGGTCCTGGCCTATCTGAAAGACATCACTGGACCCTTGCTGGATCCTCTTCAGTTTGCCTACAGAGCTAATAACATATCTGTACATTTATCTAAACAATTACATTTTTTCCTGTACTTCTATTTGTGTATATAGTACATTAAGGTTTTTTTTTTCTTCTTTTAATTAATTAATTAATTTTTTATATTAGTGTTATATTGCATCCCTACTGTGTTATTCCTATGTATGTCTGCACTATCATGTATGTCTGCACTATGTTTGTACTTTCTTCTACACTGGAAGCTCCTGTCGTCAAGTCAAATTCCTTGTGTGTAAACAAAATCAGACATCAAGAGACTACAACGGACGGTCAGGACTGCTGAGAGGATTATTGGTGCCCTTCTGCCCAGCCTCCAAGATCTTTACATCTCCAGAGTGAGGAAAAGGGCTAAAAAAAATCACCTTGGACCCCTCACACCCAGCCCACTCTCTCTTCGAACTTTTGCCTTCTGGTCGGCGCTACAGAGCACTGGCCACCAGAACAGCCAGGCACAAGAACAGTTTTTTCCTGCAGGCTATATTCAGCCTGAACAATTAATATTTCATAATTATACATCGTCCATCACAACTAACATAGTTATATTTATATTAAACTGCACACTTTGTAAATAACATATCTGCACACTAATAAACATATATGTACATTTATCTAAACAATTACATTTTTTCCTGTACTTCTATTTGTGTATATAGTACATTAAGGTTTTTTTTTTCTTCTTTTAATTAATTAATTAATTTTTTATATTAGTGTTATATTGCATCCCTACTGTGTTATTCCTATGTATGTCTGCACTATCATGTATGTCTGCACTATGTTTGTACTTTCTTCTACACTGGAAGCTCCTGTCGTCAAGTCAAATTCCTTGTGTGTAAACATACTTGGTAATAAAGCTCTTCTGATTCTGATTCTTTGCCTTTGACTTTCTGAAAGAGCTTCTTGGCACTCTGTAAGGCTAATGTACCATAGTCTCTGCCTGTTTTCACTGATGCTGCCTTCATGTTCTACCAGAATAATTGTAAATAGGAATGTGGTAGATAAAAAATTGCCTATGAAAGCAATGTGAAGTCGGCTACTTGAGAGTTTCTGACATTTTCAGTGTGAGAGATAGGGCTGTCAAATTTTTTTTGGAATTTTGAATATTCGTCAAATTTAAAATAAAAATCCACATTCAAATGCAAAAACGTTACATTCGAATTTTAGGTGTGCGTCAGGCAGCCTTATCAGCGACCCACGAGATGCGATGACGATGTAGGTGTCACTGCATTATAATATTTTTGTCGGCCTATCCAGTTGAACCCACTAGATGCGGTGCTGCTGCGTTGTTCATTCAAAATATTGCAGAAAAAGAGAACTTCCATGCAGAGAAAATCTTGTTTACGTCAAAACTAAAACCAAGCCGTTTACACAGAACGCATATTTCGCGCATTTTCTAGAGGGGTATCTATCACCGTTGCACTCGCATCTTGCACAAAAGAGCCGCATGTTTAGAAAGCCATGTAAAATGAATGCAAGTTTAACTTTGAAAAAACATATCTCGAGAGGGTTTTTTTTTTCCCCACTCCACTGCAACTCATGTTTTTAATTGAAAAATGTACTCTGTGTGATTGGCTTTCGGTCCTTTGTATTAATCTATGCATACATACATGATGCTGTTTTGTTTATAGTTGTTTAAGCAACTTAATTATAATTGGTTTATAAACATTATTTTAAACATTATGAACTTTTTTTTCCACAGATAGTCATGTTATCTTATGCTTTGAATAAACATGCATTAGTAATATTTTGCTTGATGCGCCCTCTTGTGGCCTCAGGAGAGAAACCAAAAGCTTCTCTTCACCCTAACTGAAATTATGCATTTTAAATTTGAATATAATTCTAATTTTAATAATATTTAAGTACAAAATTCGAATTTCGTTTTTCAGCCATTTTGACAGCCCTAGTGTGTGATTGTTTGTTGTTGCCGGTGTCCTGGCATGTTATCCTACCTGTCAGATTGTCCTACCAGGTCTTACTGCGCATCCGCACATCAATATTACATAATTTTTCTCATGCTGAACAACAATAATTACTGTATTTGCATTACTGTAAGGGGTAGGTTTAGTGTTGGGGTAGGTGTAGATGTTAATAAAACACAATCTAATAGGCAGAAATTTATTGTTGTTGTTATTAATTTATTGTTGGTTTCCGGCCATAGCTGTATCCCTTCTAGCCACAACCCTGAACAACACATAATTACTGTATTTACATTACTGTAAGGGTACGTTTAGGGTTGGTGTAGGTGTAGACGTTAATAAACCATAATTTGACAGGTAGCATTTTTCGTTGTCGAATTGAACTACCTACTGTTTTAATGGGATGTAGCAAAATCTGACAGGGTAGCACAAATCGACAGAACACGGGTATGACAGAGCATGAGCTCTTGAAGCTCCGCCCTCTTCTGAAAAGAGCACCAGCTCATTTGCATTTAAAGGGACAAACACAAAAATGACACATTTTGGCTCATACCCTAAAAGTGGCAACTTTAACAAGCCATAAAAAAATGATCTGTGGGGTATTGTGAGCTAAAACTTTGCATACACACTCTGGGGAAATCAGAGACTTATTTTACATCTTGTAAAAAGGGGCATAATAGGTCAACTTTAAGGTTTTGGTTTTAAGGTTAAGGTTTTTCAGACCCCAAATAAATAAGCCAAAGAAACCCAAACTCCATTAGGTGACAGAAATGGAGAAAAAAAAACCCTCAAAAGAAACCAGTCTCAGTGGGGGACCAGGATTCTTCTGGTCTAAATCAACAAACATTGTCAATTATAGTGCTGCATCACAAGTCAGATCTGTGGGCTGAAATTATTCCAAAATTTTGCATCCAGCTCCTTCAGCCTACAGATAAGTATACATCAAATCTGAATTAGGTGGAAAATGGTGACTTGAATATGTCAGGTATTGCACTCACCTTAAAGGCCATAAACTTGTGGTACGGCTTTGGTGCCCAAGCATACACTTCCACAAAATTTTTCAAGGCAATAACCAAGAACTTGATTCTTTCATATTTAACTAGAATGTGACAGAAAAAGACATTTTATGATCATATCCTACAGATTCCAGTTGTACTAACCATGTCTGACAGCTGGAAACTTTCTTACCGACTTTGTAGTGCACACATCCCTCCAGCTCCCCCACTGTTGTCCAACCCTGTTTCTTTTCCACCTCAGGGTCATTATGCAGAATCTTGTTCCTCAGCCATGAGAGATAATAAACTCGCAGTTTGTTCTTCTTTCCTGTAAAAGGGTTACGATTATAAACAACATTTCAAATATTCACTAAAGGAATCAACAAGTATTTAAACATGCTCTGACAAGTCTGTCATATATTTTCCAACCTGATATTGTCACTAGAATATTAAGGCCTTCAAGAACATCCATTTGTTGAAAACGGCGTCTGTTAATAAGTGGATAAACTTTCCCCTGCCCACTGCGATCAAGGAGCATGAGGCCACTTTCAGTTCCTACCAACAGATTTACTCCTACACAGGGAAATAAGGGAAAGAGAGAGTGATAAAAAATACACAATAAGCTGTTTATTTTCTGTATCCACATATCCTATGTCCAGTGGGCTATTACTGTGTACTACATACCCCAAAGTGCAGCACAGAGAATCTCAGAATTGAACCTCTTTTTGTATTTGCGTATTTCAGGTGTGTCACTCTGTGGGCGAGTGTTTACTGGGTTTACATTCACCACAGAGCCCTTACGGGATGGGTCCAGCATACGTCCATCATTACTAAAGCCTGTTGAGAAAACATACTAATACAATCAGCTTGTGATTTAATTGTATTTAGCTAAAATATATTAATTAATAATTTAAACATATTTCACGTTTAAATGTTTTAAGAATTTAAATGTACTTCAAGTAAAAAAAAAAAAGTATTGATTTTTCATTAAAACACTGCAAACACTGGCTCTAAATGATAAATACACACGATTAGTGTTAGGCGATATGACCAAGTAGTTTTATATATAGTTTTATATATCACAATATAATGATTTTTGCTATTTTATCTTTGTCATCAAAAAATAAGAATAAAGATACAAATGAAAAACAGTGCTTTATGTTTTTACAGTAGGTCTATTTAATAGTAGCATTTAAGTAAAATAATAGAGAAATTGAATAATCTGTAGTGGTCCTCACAGGGCAGTATACTGGATTTTGGTCACATGACACTTCATTTAATAGCAAACTGTGCCTCTACTTTCTCACTTCCGGTCCACGTGAGACTCAGGAGTAGTGATGTCTGATTTTATTTATGTATACAAATAAATAGTATATTCAATATTAGGGGTGTCAACATTTTTTTTGAGTTTTGAATATTTGTCGAATTTAAAATAAAAATCCACATTCTTAGGCACAATTTTAGGTGTGCGTCAGGCAGTGTTATCAGTGGCGCACGAAACGCGACGACGATGTAAGTGCCATTGCATTTGAATGCTTTTCCTGTTATTGGTTTTCAATTCCTTAAATCTTGCTTTTTCCAGGTGCCGGGAGATTGCTGGTTTGAATCCAGGATGGGTGTGAAGAGGGGGTAAGTTGTAATGGTTTAATGACTTTGTGTTAACTCCGGTAAAGTTGTGGTTGTTTTCTTGAAATGAACTTTGGGTATATTTGGGTTTGGAAATTGTATAAGGTAGAGTTTCTAATGAGAATCTCTCCCTTTTAAAGGGGGGAGGTGTTACGGTTTTGTTTTGTTTTGGGTTTCTTTCCTGTTGTCGTTTTCTTTTGTTTTATAGGTTACCAGATAAGGATCTACACCTGTTACCAATTCGGGACTGTATTTAAGGTGTCTGGCTTTTGTTGGAGGAGAAGCTTTCATCCTTATACTGCAGTTGTGCTCCGAAGCTGGACCTTCACTTTGTTTTCCATTAATTGTTTGTTTCTCTATTGTTGTTCATTTATTATCTTTAGCATTTAAACCCCTGGACTTAAATAAATATTTTCTTGTTAATATACTTTTGGACTTCGAACCAAAAGGACATAATTACTGTATTTGCATTACTGTAAGGGGTAGGTTTAGTGTTGGGGTAGGTGTAGATGTTAATAAAACACAATCTAATAGGCAGAAATTTATTGTTGTTGTTATTAATTTATTGTTGGTTTCCGGCCATAGCTGTATCCCTTCTAGCCACAACCCTGAACAACACATAATTACTGTATTTACATTACTGTAAGGGTACGTTTAGGGTTGGTGTAGGTGTAGACGTTAATAAACCATAATTTGACAGGTAGCATTTTTCGTTGTCGAATTGAACTACCTACTGTTTTAATGGGATGTAGCAAAATCTGACAGGGTAGCACAAATCGACAGAACACGGGTATGACAGAGCATGAGCTCTTGAAGCTCCGCCCTCTTCTGAAAAGAGCACCAGCTCATTTGCATTTAAAGGGACAAACACAAAAATGACACATTTTGGCTCATACCCTAAAAGTGGCAACTTTAACAAGCCATAAAAAAATGATCTGTGGGGTATTGTGAGCTAAAACTTTGCATACACACTCTGGGGAAATCAGAGACTTATTTTACATCTTGTAAAAAGGGGCATAATAGGTCAACTTTAAGGTTTTGGTTTTAAGGTTAAGGTTTTTCAGACCCCAAATAAATAAGCCAAAGAAACCCAAACTCCATTAGGTGACAGAAATGGAGAAAAAAAAACCCTCAAAAGAAACCAGTCTCAGTGGGGGACCAGGATTCTTCTGGTCTAAATCAACAAACATTGTCAATTATAGTGCTGCATCACAAGTCAGATCTGTGGGCTGAAATTATTCCAAAATTTTGCATCCAGCTCCTTCAGCCTACAGATAAGTATACATCAAATCTGAATTAGGTGGAAAATGGTGACTTGAATATGTCAGGTATTGCACTCACCTTAAAGGCCATAAACTTGTGGTACGGCTTTGGTGCCCAAGCATACACTTCCACAAAATTTTTCAAGGCAATAACCAAGAACTTGATTCTTTCATATTTAACTAGAATGTGACAGAAAAAGACATTTTATGATCATATCCTACAGATTCCAGTTGTACTAACCATGTCTGACAGCTGGAAACTTTCTTACCGACTTTGTAGTGCACACATCCCTCCAGCTCCCCCACTGTAGTCCAACCCTGTTTCTTTTCCACCTCAGGGTCATTATGCAGAATCTTGTTCCTCAGCCATGAGAGATAATAAACTCGCAGTTTGTTCTTCTTTCCTGTAAAAGGGTTACGATTATAAACAACATTTCAAATATTCACTAAAGGAATCAACAAGTATTTAAACATGCTCTGACAAGTCTGTCATATATTTTCCAACCTGATATTGTCACTAGAATATTAAGGCCTTCAAGAACATCCATTTGTTGAAAACGGCGTCTGTTAATAAGTGGATAAACTTTCCCCTGCCCACTGCGATCAAGGAGCATGAGGCCACTTTCAGTTCCTACCAACAGATTTACTCCTACACAGGGAAATAAGGGAAAGAGAGAGTGATAAAAAATACACAATAAGCTGTTTATTTTCTGTATCCACATATCCTATGTCCAGTGGGCTATTACTGTGTACTACATACCCCAAAGTGCAGCACAGAGAATCTCAGAATTGAACCTCTTTTTGTATTTGCGTATTTCAGGTGTGTCACTCTGTGGGCGAGTGTTTACTGGGTTTACATTCACCACAGAGCCCTTACGGGATGGGTCCAGCATACGTCCATCATTACTAAAGCCTGTTGAGAAAACATACTAATACAATCAGCTTGTGATTTAATTGTATTTAGCTAAAATATATTAATTAATAATTTAAACATATTTCACGTTTAAATGTTTTAAGAATTTAAATGTACTTCAAGTAAAAAAAAAAAAGTATTGATTTTTCATTAAAACACTGCAAACACTGGCTCTAAATGATAAATACACACGATTAGTGTTAGGCGATATGACCAAGTAGTTTTATATATAGTTTTATATATCACAATATAATGATTTTTGCTATTTTATCTTTGTCATCAAAAAATAAGAATAAAGATACAAATGAAAAACAGTGCTTTATGTTTTTACAGTAGGTCTATTTAATAGTAGCATTTAAGTAAAATAATAGAGAAATTGAATAATCTGTAGTGGTCCTCACAGGGCAGTATACTGGATTTTGGTCACATGACACTTCATTTAATAGCAAACTGTGCCTCTACTTTCTCACTTCCGGTCCACGTGAGACTCAGGAGTAGTGATGTCTGATTTTATTTATGTATACAAATAAATAGTATATTCAATATTAGGGGTGTCAACATTTTTTTTGAGTTTTGAATATTTGTCGAATTTAAAATAAAAATCCACATTCTTAGGCACAATTTTAGGTGTGCGTCAGGCAGTGTTATCAGTGGCGCACGAAACGCGACGACGATGTAAGTGCCATTGCATTTGAATGCTTTTCCTGTTATTGGTTTTCAATTCCTTAAATCTTGCTTTTTCCAGGTGCCGGGAGATTGCTGGTTTGAATCCAGGATGGGTGTGAAGAGGGGGTAAGTTGTAATGGTTTAATGACTTTGTGTTAACTCCGGTAAAGTTGTGGTTGTTTTCTTGAAATGAACTTTGGGTATATTTGGGTTTGGAAATTGTATAAGGTAGAGTTTCTAATGAGAATCTCTCCCTTTTAAAGGGGGGAGGTGTTACGGTTTTGTTTTGTTTTGGGTTTCTTTCCTGTTGTCGTTTTCTTTTGTTTTATAGGTTACCAGATAAGGATCTACACCTGTTACCAATTCGGGACTGTATTTAAGGTGTCTGGCTTTTGTTGGAGGAGAAGCTTTCATCCTTATACTGCAGTTGTGCTCCGAAGCTGGACCTTCACTTTGTTTTCCATTAATTGTTTGTTTCTCTATTGTTGTTCATTTATTATCTTTAGCATTTAAACCCCTGGACTTAAATAAATATTTTCTTGTTAATATACTTTTGGACTTCGAACCAAAAGGACTTTTGGACTTTTGTTGTTGCTTCCTTGAGTCGGATGTAACAATTGTTCAACTACCCAGTTGAACCCACTAGATGCGTTGTTCATTCAAAATATTGCAGAAAAGAGAACAATCAATGCGGAAGATGTTGTTTACGTCAAACCCGAAACCAAGCCATTCACACAGAACGCATATTTATAGAGGATATATATATATATATATATAGAATATATATATTCTAGAGGGACATCTATCACCGTTGCACTCGCGTCTCGCACAAGAGAGCTGCATGTTTAGAAAACTATGTAAAATTAATGTAAGTTCAACTTTTAAAAAACATGTCTCAAGACTTTATTGGTGGCAGCATCATGCTGTGGGGGTGTTTTTCAGCTGCAGGGACAGGACGACTGGTTGCAATCGAGGGAAAGATGAATGCGGCCAAGTACAGGGATATCCTGGGCGAAAACCTTCTCCAGAGTGCTCAGGACCTCAGACTGGAACTAAGGTTTACCTTCCAACAAGACAATGACCCTAAGCACACAGCTAAAATAACGAAGGAGTGGCTTCTCAACAACTCTGTGACTGTTCTTGAATGGCCCAGCCAGAGCCCTGACTTAAACCCAATTGAGCATCTCTGGAGAGACCTAAAAATGGCTGTCCACCAACGTTTACCGTCCAACCTGACAGAACTGGAGAGGATCTGCAAGGAGGAATGGCAGAGGATCCCCAAATCCATGTGTGAAAAACTTGTTGCATCTTTCCCAATAAGACTCATGGCTGTATTAGATCAAGAGGGTGCTTCTACTAAATACTGAGCATTTTTCAGTTTTTCTTTTTTAATAAATCTGCAAAGATGTCAACAATTCTGTGTTTTTCTGTCAAGGGTGGGTGCTGTGTGTACATTAATGAGGAAAAAAAATTAACTTAAATGATTTTAGCAAATGGCTGCAATATAACAAAGAGTGAAAAATTTAAGGGGGTCTGAATACTTTCCGTACCCACTGTATATATATATATAGATATATAATAATTACAAAATTCAAATTTAGTTTTTCAGCCATTTTGACAGCCCTATTTAATATAGCAGAATGTCTATCGATAGACACTTTATATTGTCACCACAACATATATTGTCACAACAAGTCTTAGGTCTTGAAGAAATACTTGTCCATGACTTTAGAATGACTTACCCATGTTGTTGAGGGAACTGCCACTTGAAGGAGAAATCTGTAGAAGACGGTGGTCGATAAATGGGGTAAAAGAGGAAGAAGACTTGTGTTTTTGCAGTGTGTTGCTGGAAGATTGTGTCTGGAATGAATAATACAAAAAATGAGACAAGAAATAGGGTAGAACAATTTAAGGTGATGCGTTTAAGCTTCTCATTTAAAATGCTGAAACTGGCTACTCATAAAATAAGCTAAAATCTAGTCTCTAAATGATTTACTTAAAGTTCCTCATATCTAAACTTAACATGAAATTAAATGTAACTGATGCAAGTTATGTCAATTCAAAACCAAACATGATATTCTGGTAACTAAACGGGAAGTACAGATGGCATAAAAGTTAGAAGGTTAAAGATAAAAAAGTAAAAGCAACTGATAACAGTTCAGAACTTAAAGAGTCTGGGAAATCTTCAGACTCACAAGCACCTTTTCTTTTGATTTTTTGTGGTCAGGGATGTTTAATGCAATTTTTCTTCAGAAGTTAACATTTAACATTTCATAAAAACTACTCTATGTAATTGCAGTGAAACAAATATGAGTAAAGTTTGATGACAACCTTTGCGAGTTAAATTAGATAAGGTGTGTGTGGGGGGGGCGGGGGTTGTCAAACAGACATGCAAAATTTTACAACGGTGGGCACACAGCTGTCCTTTTGAACCTAATCTTAGAAACAAAGGTTTACATAAATGTGCCTATGAAGATGTGTAGTGTCCCAAATATCGTGCTTGTTGTTTTTAGTGCCCTGTCATTGTACTGTAATGTTTCAGTTGTGTGTTATAGGCTAATGGCTATAAAAAAGCAGTTCATGATCCCTTTAAAACTTGTCTAATATTTTGCTAACATGTTTTAGCACATTCCTAGCATGTTTTAACATGTTGCTAGCATGTTTTTAACTTATTTTAACAGAAACACATGATGTAAACTAGGTATCTCAACGATTAATCTGCGTTCGATTAATTGTCGGTAAGAGATGCAATTGATTAAAGCCATCAATGGTCGATTAAGCGGTTTCATTTTGTGGTACCTGCGGCTCATGCGCAAAACACATGCAAGCGGCTGTGAGTTATGGTGACGGTGCTGGATCTTTCGCAAAATTAATTCACTAACGTACAATTACGTTTTTAATATGATCCAAACCTTAAAAGTACATTAAAACAGAAACAATACAAAGTTATTTTGTACTGAAATGTAATAACTAAGTCATGTTTAATTATAATTTCCCCAAATATTTAGTTCATATCGGGCTCTGGGCTTTGACAGGGCTGCGGGACATGAGCAGGACAGATGAATATTAGGCTATATATAATTCATTCCTACAACTTGTTAATTCGTTCCAATGACTTGTTAATTTGTGGTCACTGTCTATGTTTCTTTAATTTGTTCCCTAGAAAACCCACGATTTAACTAAAATGAGGGAAAGAATTCTTAATTCATGGCCACGAAATCTTTAATTTCCCCCGAAACGACAATAAAATAAACCTGCGAAATTAAGAGGCTGAGACAGTGAGGATTGGGGAAAAGAAACAATAAATAATATTAAAAATCATGGAAATTCATCACCAACCGGCAAAACAGAACACAAAGCCGCATATGGCTTTAAATGTAGGCTATCAAACGGCATGAATCCAAAAGCATGGTTACGACATAACATTTGCCTGCTAACCCATTATTTCTCTTATAAGCAAAGCTTTGTACCTCACTTGTGTCATAATACTCGCATTAAAATGTTTCATGTGAGCAGCTGTGTGTTTTGCCGCAGCACTGCCGGTGGAAGCAGTTCTCTGACCGCACAGCATAGAAACATGCGCCACAGTTACGTTTGGGATCATTTTAAATGCCAATAATGTCAATTGCAAACATTGCGATTGAGTTTTAAAATACAACAACGAGCATCATGAAACCATTTAAAGAGGCGCAGTCAGCGTCTCCGTGACGGGAAATGAAACAGCCAACCAAGTATAAATGATCCGTAACTACGGCGTGCTCTCTTCCATTTTATCAAATGATCATAATCACATCTAGTCATTTTACAGTCCTGCTACTAGCCTTTTATTTAGAATAAAACCCCTTTAATTCGTGTGAAGCTGGCGTTTTTTGAGTGGCATTTGCACATCCTGTCATGCCAGTGAGACTGTATGCCACTGCAATATGCATTTTGCAGTATTAAGGTTAACAATTAATTGATTAATTGATCATTAATTTAAAGGCAGGGTAGGTGATTTGGTTCAAAAACATTTTTATTATGCTGGTTGAAAGTCTCTTCACATCTCGATAGCACTCATTAAGTTAAGTGGTTTAAATGTATTATATGTATTTATATTGTCTGTGGAAGGCGTAGGACCCAAAAAACTTTGTCCAATCAAAACATTCGGTCCGAACATTATGATAGGCTGTCCTGCCTGCCTGTCAAATATGTATTTGCATACCTCTGCGCACCCTGGATTCATCAGCGCATTCCAGCAAGAATGAAAGGCGCTATTATTGTAATATTATGCGCTTTGTACTGTAAAGTTTTGTCACCGGTGAATGAAACGTGAAGTAATCTGACAGGGCTGCATTCAATCCTCCACCAACGCCGTCTCTCGTCGTGTTGCAGGTTAGTCTCTGGTCTGCCTGAGCGCGTTCGTGTGTTTTGGGGGAGGCGTGGTTTGCAGAGTGATTACGCAGGGAGGGTGGGGATCTTGCTTTCAAAGCTAACGTGCTATCGCTAGTCTTTCCAAAATCGCCTACCCTATTCTTTAAACGACGATCGATCATGGAAATAATCGAAAAATGACAACTCTGAGTTGCCACATGTACCTTACATTTTGTGATGTTGCTTCAACTTTGCTTTTCAAACTGGACGAACGAAATGGCTAAGGAAAAGGAAAAAATATCCAGTTTCCCCTTAATAATAGACACTATGACTACTAACCATTGTTTTCAGTGATGTGCAACTTGCATATATCTGTTAACATATCAAAAAATGTGTTTTAGGGTTTCATGCTGCTTAACGATCCACTGCAGGGCCTCTGCAGAATCTGGGACACTCTGTGCATCCCACAGTCAAGGGTGTAGAATTTAGTAGGGTCACTAGGGACATGTCCCTACCAATATCCAGCAACTACTAAATTGTCCCTAGCAATAATTTTGATCGAACAATTAAATATATGTATAGCCTATGTAACCACTGTTGTTGTGATTTAACACATTAATAAAACCTACTATGTACAGACAAGC
Source organism: Sinocyclocheilus rhinocerous (assembly GCF_001515625.1). Classification (NCBI taxonomy): domain Eukaryota; kingdom Metazoa; phylum Chordata; class Actinopteri; order Cypriniformes; family Cyprinidae; genus Sinocyclocheilus; species Sinocyclocheilus rhinocerous. Next base: position 75,029 of record NW_015646170.1, on the reverse strand, counting down.
AGAAGAGTCCAGAATATGAACTCAGCACACAGCACTATAAAGGCCCGTTCACACCAAGAACGATAACTATAAAGATAACGATAAATATATAGTTCTAAAAATCGTTATCAATATTAAAGAATAGCAGAGAGTCCACACCACAGCTATAACAATAAAGGCACAGAGAAACGATATCGTTGGAATCACTTTCGGAACGATTTTTTCCCAGCTGTTGAACGATACAAACATTGACAGCTGAAGAATTTAAAGCGGCAGACGAGCGCGCACTTAGAATAAACAGATGATATCGTCCGCTGGTGTGGATGCTAATATCGTTATCTTTATAGTTATCATTCTTGGTGTGAACGGGGCTTAATGCTCTATCACTCTAAGGCTTATAATCAAAATTGTGTAATTATTGTCTGCTGAACATGCTAACATAAAAAAACACTCTCTTTATGAATTATGAGTATGTTGGCTACCATGGGGGGTTGCTGCTGACATGTCCCCACCAATGTCAAAAATAAAACCTACGCCCTTGCCCACAGTGCTTCAAATTCATCTGCTCATCTTTACCACAATATAAGTTTCGACCATAATCTTTACTGCAATAAGTAACTTTCAACCACACCAAGGAACAACATTGAACTGCCTGAAATCAGAGATGTTACTAATTGAAATCAAATTCAAACTGTATATTTCTCAATATCAACATAGTCGCTTAAATGACTAATAGTTACATTTGGAAAATGTTAAACTCACATCAGACTCTTTGGCAACCAACTACTGTTCCACTTAAGACAACTGATCTTCTCTACATTCACAGATTCCCTCTGATTACCAAGTGAGGCTTGCGACCTGAAATAAGCTAAAAAAAAATGCTAGAAACATGCACCGATGAAAGGTCTGTTGTGTACTGCACCATCAACTGTATGAAAAGCTGTTCTTTCAGTCTGACAGATATTCATTTTGCTCTTGCTATGAATAGACCCATCGCTTGTGATTTCTTGCGTTTGGTGGGAAAAGGACTTCACGTGCTACCAAGACCTCAAAAAATAATGGTTTTGTTAGAAGCAGTCAGAATAGTAGAGCCCACAGGAAGACAGCAGCAGAATTCAGTGCCAAGGGCAGGGGACATACCTCACTGACTATCAGCATGTCCATGGGAATCTGGGGGGACATGGATGGGCTGGCATGACTGGATGAGGGGGAGGATGAAGGGGAGTGATGGCTCTGCTGGATGAGATCAGGCAGCAGGTGAATGCGGCCTGCATAGCAGTTTCTCTCCTGGTGGCTTTGACTGTGTGAAGGGCTCAAACCTGGACCCAGACTGGGCCCGGGAATGGGACGCAACTGCTTTCTCTCAGCTATGCTCTGGAACCAAGAACAGGGACAGTTCAGTCTGAACTCAGCTAAAAAGAGAACGAGGGACTGAGGGAAGGAATGCTGTATTCTGTAGAAGTCATCAGCTTAAACACTTGACTCATTTGTTTCTTATCTTGCCCTGTTCTAAATAGTACACCTTTTTTTTTTTTTTTTTCAGACAAAACATAACCCAAAATAAAAAATCAGCACAGAAATGATGGGAAAAATATGGAACACATGTAGACAAAATATGTGATATGATATATATGATATGATATATGACAATGAAATTGAGTTGAATTGGGAAAAATTGTTACAATACCTGTCTAACGATTAAAGTTACATCATTGCTAGGTGTGGTGGCTGGATCACTCTCTGATTCATCATGAACAAGCATGGTTTTCACTGACTCTGTTTCACCATTACTCAGCTTTGATGAGCTGGAGAGGAAAAACAATTCATCTTAAGATTTGTGGTTTCCCGTATGGTTTCCCGAGTAGTGTTTTAATTAATGGGACTGTGTCACATACCATGTCCTTGAGTCCTCTGCTCCTGAAGTGGATTCATCACCCTGCTCCTGCTCCACCACATCATCATCTACATCTGAATCTAAATCTTCACTCGATGAGGAGTAATCTGTCACCTTATGATGAGGTCGCACATCTTCCACAGCACGTAGCTCCTTGGCCAGAGCAGTGAGATCCTGGAGGTGTGGGAAAAGTTTACATGTAAGAGTCTTTGTCAACAGCACTCTTAAATTGATTCCTCTCTTTCTTTCACACTGAAAAGTTGTATTTATTGCAATAGGCTCATTCCGTGTCAAATCAACCAAATTTCAGAAACTTCCTTAGTTTGCTAATATTTTTTCAGAAGAAAGATATACATGTATAGTGATGAAATCCAAAATATTAAATGTCATGGATTAATATTTACTGAGTAATCCACTATTTTGTAGATGGGGGTCAAAATGGCAATTTTCACCTGAGATTCAGAGCCAAATTACAGGGGGGTAAAAATGACTTCAGAAAGATGGCAGCATCATAAGGTTACTTTTACACAGAGATTTGTAGTTGTATTAGTAAAATCGGTTGACTTTAGCAATCTTTGTTACATTATGTGCCAGTGATGACCATTCAAAAATGGGGAAGTGGCACTTTTCAAGTTTTTACTCCAAAGTTTGCAAGCCTGTAACTCAAGAAGTATTAAAGATATCATAATGTCCTTTTAGATGTTGGGTCTCAACAAACTTTCCTTTCGGCATCTTCATTTTTAAGGCCCTATATGGTTCGGTTCCAGAGATATTGGAATTTCAATATGGCTCCAGAGGTAAATCATTAAATTGTACACATTTTCAATGGTAAAAAATCCAATGTGGGTCAATTTGCAAAAATATGATGCTTCTTTTCTTTTAAAGAGAAAGAATGTCTGAAAAACAAATGTTGTTTCCTTCCGTCAAAACAACTGCGTTAAACATACCTGTCTGAATGCCATAAATGTTATTTTTCCAAAGTTTGCGTGCATATAACTCAAAAAGTATTAAAGATATTGTCATATGATTTTAGATTGTAGTTCTTAATAAACTTTTCTTTTTGAATCTTCATTTTCAAGACCCTGCATCATTCAGTCCCAAAAATATGGGCATCTCAATGAGGCTCCATTTTCAGATTGTTGAATATTCTCTATTTTCAAGCATTTCAGTGCTTGAAAACCAAATGTTGGTCACTTTACATACAGCTGATACTCATTTTATTTCAAGTGGAATGTCTGTAGAGTAAGTAATGCTGAAACTAGAAATGTATCTTGTTTCCCTCTATCAAATCAATTGTAAAGGAGTTTGAGTCTCATAAATATTATTTTTTCCAAAATTTGCATGCCTGTAACTCAAGAATTATTAAAGTTATCTTAATATGATTTTAGATTTTGGTTCCTAAGAAACTTTTCTTTTGGAATCTTAATTTTTAAGGCCCTGTATGGTTTAATCCCAGAGATATTGAGATCTCAGTGCAGCTCCATGTCCAAATTTAGTATCCTACACATTTTCAATTGTCAAAAATCAAACGTGGTTTTGTGTTTATCTTGTCATCACTGTTGACAATGCAAATAATAACAGTAACCCAGGGTTTAGGAATGTACAGTGTGACACGTGAAAGTATGAATGACCAGGATTAATTGGGATTAATTGTTAACTCTAGGTAAAGTATGAACAGTGTGAAATGCAAAATAACATTAGGGTTTAGAATTACCCAGTGTTAATTATTTAAAGTGTAAGAGGCCTTCAATGTTTGAGGTACTATCAGTGATTCTGCAAAATATTTCCTTTAGCAGTAGATACTACTTCGATCTATAACTGCTTCACATTTTATAACAATAAAAAGAAAAAGAAATTCAAATAATTAATCCAGCTGGGGTAAATTTTGGTTTATTGATGTGAATGCAGTGTGTGGCAAAAGCAACCACACTTCTCTATGAGGCGTGGGATTTTATTAAAACGTTACAATACTGCATGCTTAAACTCTTGGTAGCTTCAGAAGCTGTTAAACTGAACAAAATCCCTTCTTCCAAATACCCCTGATTCAAATATAGAATCTTATGAATAGACTACAGAGAGCAAGGTAATGTGCCTCGACTTGACCATTTCAGTGAATTTTTAGCACTGTGTTCTATACATATTGTTTTGATAGAGGGAAACAAGATACAATTCTAATTTCAACATGATTTATTCTTCAAATATTGTTTTTTAAATTAAATAAGTATCGGCTGTATACAAGTGTGTGAACAACATTTGGTTTTCAACCACTGAAAATGGGTAAAATTCAACAATCTGAACATAGAGCTTCATTGAGATCCCCATATCTCTAGGACTGAACGATGTAGGGCCTTGAAAATTAAGATTCCAAAAGAAAAGTTCATTAAGAAATAAAATCTAAAATCATATTGCGATATCTTTAATACTTCTTGAGTTAAAGGCACGCAAACTTTGGAAAAAGAATATTTATGGCACTCAGACAGGTATGTTCAATGCAGTTGTCTTGACAGAATGAGATACATCTATATTTTCAACATTATTTGTTTTTCAGACATTCCTCTTTAAAGAATATAGTCTCATATTTTTGCAAATTGACCCACATTGGGTTTTTGACCATTGAAAATGTGTACAATTTAACGATTTACCCCTGGAGCCGTCATTGATATTTCAATATCTCTGGAACCGAAACATGTAGGGCCTTAAAAATAAAGATGCCAAAAGGAAAGTTTGTTGAGACCCATTAACTAAAAGGGCATTAAAATAGCTTTAATACTTCTTGAGTTACAGACATGCAAACCTTGGAGTGAAAACTTGAAAAGTGCTCTTTCCCCATTTTTGAATGGTCATCATTAGCACATAATGTAACAAAGACTGCTAAAGTCAACAGATTTTACTAATTGAACTACCAATCTCTGTGTAAAAATAACATTATGATGCTGCCGTCTTTCTGAAGTAATTTTTTTACCCCCTTGTAATTTGGCTCTGAATCTCAGGTGAAAATTGCCATTTTAACCTCCCTCTACAAAATAGTGGATTACTCAGTAAATATTAATCCATGACATTTAATATTTTTCATAACTAATAGCTTTCATAACTATACATGTCTACCTTTCTTCAGAAAAAATATTAGCAAAATAAAAAATTTGAGCCGGGGAAATCTGGTTGAGTTGACACGAAATGACTCAATAATAATTTGTAGATTACTCAGCCAGTCAATAACATAGTGCAAGGTAGTGGCAATTCAGGAATGTTGATAGGGCCTAAAGATGCGTCAGTATGGAAGTTCTAAGAGGCCATGCACTATTTTTTTCTTTATTGTTTTCTCATAATCACAACAATTTTCTCGTGATCCCAACTTATTTTTCTCGTGATCTCGAAATAATTTGTTCTCTAAGTTACACAACTGCAGAGGGCCATCTTCGTGATTGCTATAATTTGTGTAGTTCATTACTGACATTATTAAATATTAAATTCTTGAATAAATATGATCATTTTGCTTGAAAGTGTATCTGTTATTGTTACGTTATTACTGCTGCACGTCTCATCACAGTTTCACATTTACAATGACATATTTGTAATCTGTGTTCTTATTTTTAACCTTTATTGATAATAAATGTATATTGATCAGACATGTGTATCATTTAGTTCAGTGATTTTATAGCCTACAGTGTTGTAGCCTAATCTTTTGTATTTTCTATATTTCTTTGTAGGAAACCACACACACAATCACACATAAACACTCTTCTCAAACAGCATCCCAAGCTTGTATCGCACATGATATCACAGCCTATCCTACATGACTAATAAAAATCACAAAAAATATATATTATTATACATAATTTTACTTCAAACGCATGAGGAAAATAAAGTGAGTTGAATCCAAGCAGCTTAAGATTTTTAGAATAGGATAGTTCTTCTCTGTATTCTTCTGCCTGCGCTTGCGGTGTTGAATGCTTTGTTAAGACCTTTTAAGAATGTTAATTACACAAATAAAATGTTTAGCGTAGCCCAGGGGTAGGCAAGTTCGGTCCAAGAGAGCCGCAGTCCTGCAGAGTTCAGCTCCAACCCTAATCAAACACACCTGAACAAGCTAACCAATGTCTTCAGTATTACTAAGGCTATAGGCAGGTGAGTTTTTTTTCAGGGTTGGAGCTGA
>NW_015646170.1:67801-68878 GCF_001515625.1 Sinocyclocheilus rhinocerous | reverse complement strand
AGGTTGGTGGCTGAACTCTGCAGGACTGCGGCTCTCTAGGACCGAACTTGCCTACCCCTTGCGTAGCCTAACACTGGAAAAATAAGCAGTGTTTGATTAGCCTATTTTTATTTTATTTATTGCAGACGTTATTTGAAGCAAATTTTGCTGAAATATCCACAAGAAATAGTATAAAAGCACACGGTTATCTGTCGAGATGCGCCTCAAAGGGGACATTCTTAATGCTTAACGTGGCTCAATGCATTAAGAGAGTGTAAAACACCACACTCAGTAAATACATTATTAATAAATTATACTGTGTACAGACAAGCAGATGAGTCCAGGATGCGAACGCAACTCATTTTTCTTATAATGGTTTTCTATGTGCAAAACGTTTAACACGTTAGATGCATTGCGCTCTTATTATGGGCTCATTTGTTTGTAGAACAATGTACATAGAATGCTTTATTAATGATGTGTTTACTGAGATTGGTCTTTTAAAAACACTGCCTTAACACATTAAGCCATGTTAAGTGTTGTCCGTACGGTATTCTATGGGAGGAAAACACTTAACGTGTAACAACGCATTGTGTTCTTATTATGGGTTCATCTTCTTGTCTGTACATAGTATGAATTAGTAATAATGTGTATACTGAGTTTAGCCTTTTAAAAACACTCTCAATTAACGCATTAAGCCAGGATAAGCATTATAGAATGTACCCGTCAAGGATGCGTTCGTTACTATACCAACAGTAGACTCATGATGCATTGTTGTTGTTTTGTTTTTTTAAAATCAAACAATCATTGAGTACCTTTACATGGACAAAACAATCCGATTTTAACACGATTAAGAGATTAGCCATATCTGCAGTACGAGAGAAATGCACCTTTCATATAGTACTACAGCATTGCAAACGCTGCAGCCTCTGAATATGGAAACATTTGGATTCTGAGATTTGGAAATGAGAGAGTAAGAAAAAGGATTATAGGGCCAAAAAAAAAAAAACACATCTCCAGAATAAAGTCATTAGCCTATAAAGCGAGATTAAACTCATTAAATATCCAGAAAAATGTAGAAATAAAATATTGAGAATAAAA
>NW_015646170.1:63568-67782 GCF_001515625.1 Sinocyclocheilus rhinocerous | reverse complement strand
ACTCGTTTAGTATAGTTTAGTTTAAGTTAATTTAATAGTTTAATTGCTATTAATTAAACTATAAACATGTGGTTACTAATTAATGGCTTAAATGAGCGACTAATAGCCCTTTCAGACTCAAATTGAAAGGCATTTGTTTGTGGTTAGTAAGATACATGCATAAAATGTATGCAGTACATGGATAATTGTGCGTGCATCTATTAATCATTTTGAGTCTAATATCATCACATATAAAAGTGCCCCTCTCCGCACACAAAACCAGTTGTCTGTGGAAGAGAGTCCTAAACAAGGACTGGTGGGACGTTGTGCTGCTCCACTTCACAAAAGCTGAGTGAAAGCAGAATATTAGAATGACTGGACACTTTATTCACCAAACAGCAGCTCGTTCCGTGCATCATACGTCATTACGCTATTTTATGTCACTGCACATGCGCAGTATTTTCCATTTTCGGTTTTCAATCCGATCAAGTGTTTACATGTCCTCTCGCTCGGATTACAAAAGGAATAAACCACCCCTTACAATCCGATCTCAATTTTAATCAGATCTGGCCAATTCAATCAGATTGACGTGGTTACATGTGACTTTTTTATTCCGATTGTGCTTCTAGTCCTATTACAATCGGATTATTAGGGTCCATGTAAACGCAGTTAGTTTAACATTCAAAAAAAATTTTTTTTTTTTAAACGCAAATCACCATCTCAGCAAAGTCCCTTTAAGGCAAGTCATTTCACTCGGTGGCCATCTTTGAAATACCTCTCGGGCATGCAAGTGAAGCTCCTATATCTTTGAATGGGGAAACATAAAACTCTCCAAAACAGGTCACCAAGCTTACGATTAAATTTCCTATTTGAAATCACCAATGAAATCTGACAACAACTGCCTCATAATTGTTATTTCTTATGCTCAAATATCATTAAAAAAAAATCTTATTTTTCAGGCTAGAGCAGCCAATGGGCATACGCAGTCATGAGCGCAAGTTGACGAACGCTGCCTGTTTCAACAGGAACCGGAGCTTCTGACGGCAGCTGCAGTGACGCGATAACTTTACAAATCAACGATTGGCTTTCTCATTTAGAAGGCGGGGCTTATTCGCCATATTGGGCGTTGCACTTTGTCCCATTCATAAGTATAAGGAGTGCACAGTCTTCCTATATATAAAGTCTTTGATCTCAGTTCTCTGCACTGCAACTTGACATGCCTTGCCAAAAAATAAAAAAATAAAATAAACTTGGAAAAAAACAAGGGCTTAACGTGAGGTCTAAAAGTTTATTTAAAAAAAAAGTGGTGTTCGCTTGAACAGAAAATGTACAGCTATTCAAAAAGATCCAAGTGCAGTAAAATCAAATATCTCAATACAATACGTCATACCTGTAAACTCACAAGAGGTCAAAGAGGTGACATAGTTCGAAATATCGGTATATGATATTCCATCATGTAAGCAAAGTAACAGCGTTTACAAGGTGTTTGGTTTCATTTCTTTGACATGTTCAATATGTAGCCTGTGCGTAGCCATGATTTAGCTCATAGTCAGAGCGGCTATCTGTAGCCCACTTATAGTCAAACCTGATTCACTGTAGTTTTTGGCCAGGCAGCGCATGAGATGGTTGATATCCCATCATGTTCGCAGTGTCAATAATATCTACAAAGATATAAGTGTCATTTCATGACATGGTCTATATGTAGCCACGATTTAGCTCTAAATTGGACGGGCTACGAGTAGTCTGCTTTTAGCCCACCTAGCGAAATCGAGGCAATCTGTGGTCTATTTTTAACGGCTTGGCTATAGCCCTATACATGTAACCAGACCAGCGATGAGCATAGCCAAAATAGCCTTAAAGTTGTTTACATGTCATTTTCGCCCAAGCAGCTTCTTATTAAATGCAAGTAAACTTTTGAAACATTTAAATTAGCATTATTTTATTTTTTAATTCTTTTACAGCATTTTTAAATATAGCATTATTTATTATGCCAAAAATAATGCTCATTTAAATGTTTCAAAAGTTTACTTGCATTTGATAATATGATGTCATGCATCCCCACAAGCTGTTAAATGTTACATTCATACACATTAAATGAAAAGGAAAACTTGAAATCGCATCATATGACCCCTTTAATAAAAGCTGTATATTTAATTTGTTTGGATGGTTATTAGACGTATATATGTAGTCGTTTAATAGCAGTCTAATTGATGACTAGTCTATTCTTGGGCTATGATTAGACGTCTATTAAATTTTCACTGACAGCCCAAATTTAGCCTTGTTTTAGCCTAGACGTCTGGGCTGTGTTTAGACGGCTAATAGACGTCTTTTAAACGCAAAATTGCTTGCTGGGTAGTCATTCATTCAAACGGCTGATTCATTCAAAAATGAGGCAAGTAACTACTGTCTTTATGAATGGGTTACTAAATCAGTAGCCGGGTTTCCATCCAAAGTTGCGAATTTAACTTATGCGCAAAATTGGAATATCGCACAAAACATTTGCGAACAAGCACCGTTTCCATCCAACGAGTCAAAGAGAACAAAATCATCACTTCCTGCTAAACAGGCACTATACATCACTAAGAAAAGTAGGAGAAGCTACTGAATATAATAATTTTCCTATATAATAAATTACTTGCACCTCAGAACGAGCAGACGAAACACAATGAATGCGGTAATTGCTTTCGGAGGTGGATGCTGCTGTTTGGGAACGCAGTCGTTTAACAGTTGTGGAAGGCAATTATACAGAAATACTTATGACAGACTTTGCTCGGGCATTTCCGAATGACCATAACAACATTTCAGATGCTGTGAATGAGATCGGTCCGCTGGTTAGTCAGAATTTGCCGTCCCATAGCGCAAAGTCACATTACTTTTTTTGATGCGCTTGGAGGAATTTATTTGCAAAATGCATTTCCATCTCCCTATATTCGCATTAAGCCTTTTTCACACAAGTCAAAAACCACCTCAAGCGAGCGTAAAAACTTTTTTGCAAATTAAGGCATTTTTATTCGAAATTCAGCGTTTCCATCACTCGATTCTGATGCAATACTTCAAAATGCGCATAAAAGCAGGGTGATGGAAACCCAGCTACTGACTCACTTGATTCGTTCAAAAACGTGGATTTATTCAGTATCGAAACACCGCTGTGTTGCTCGGAGACACAAAACAGTTCTGCTGTGGCTTTGATTGAAACTTCGTCAGCGAACTTGAGCAAAAACAGTCAATATTGTATTACAAATTGCGAATTCAGTATCGAACCACCGCTGTGTTGCTCGGAGACACAAAACAGTTCTGCTGTGGCTTTGATTGAAACTTCGTCAGCGAACTTGAGCAAAAACAGTCAATATTGTATTACAAATTGCGAACTTTGTGTCTGTTTAACTCACAATGAAGAACCTCCACGCCGCCGACATGTTTACATGCGGATGTGAGCGTAAGTGTGCCGTCAAAACGGACTGGCTGTGAGATGAGGTGTGTTCGATTTGAAGCAGCACAGCAGCACGCAGACCGATCGGACATCAAAGTACCGCGAGAGCGATTCGAACGCATGCGGAACCTGGAAAAGTTTTGGAAAAGTCATGGATTTTTTTCCTTAAATCTCTGTATAATAGAATATGTTTAATCTGCTTTCGAGTTTATAATGAGGGAAATTCCTGCAAACATATTCAATAGAGCATGTAGGTTAGATGAGTAAATAAATCCACACATACTATCAGATTAAATCAGTCATTTGAAAACAGCGTGAGTGATTCAGCTGTACCGCGTCTTCACTCACTCTCAAAGCGGCTTCACAACAGCGCATCTCGTCTGCACTACTGCACGCTGCGATACAAGACTTTTGCTCGGGTTTCGGGACAGTCGACAGAATTGTCACTTGCCTAATCGAGTCATTGTTGCATCGTCACAAAACTGTATCATTTGCACATCTTTTTAAGTTTAAGCCATTCGATACGCGCGTGCTCCAAAGGGGGTTTCCTACAGGTCCGTGCACAGGGGGGTGGCCCGGTGGCTAGAGCCACTGCCCCTTTGCCTTCATCGGCTGAGTTGCCCCTCTCACCAATCCCCCCCCATCACCCCGGCTCAAGCGGTCTGTTACCGCTCCGCTAAAGATTCGCTGATTCCGTTAATCTGCTCCGTGTTTTCCCACCTGCTCCGCAGCATCACTCACGATCTGTGTGCTGCTCTCTGGAGGGGAGACCACAGTTCCCAATGTCGTTGCATTAACAGGTAGA
>NW_015646170.1:58068-63509 GCF_001515625.1 Sinocyclocheilus rhinocerous | reverse complement strand
GAGGGAGAGCCCATTCTTATCAAAACATCTACAATAAAGTCTGAAATTATTACAGAGTGTGCCGTCTTCTCTTTTAATTGTATATTTGTAACAACTGGATAATTTGTATTAACAAGCACCCACCCCCCTAGTGCCCCTTTTTTGGTTTGGGCCACTGCCCCTCAAAATGTCTGTGCACGGCCCTGGTTTCCTATGCGCTCACAGTCACATCCATAGAGCGCATATCGCGCGCCTCGCGAGTACCAAATTGAGTTATTTTCGCAGCTTGTTGCACTTACGCGACCAAATACACACAAAAAAATGACGTCAAAATGGCCGTCCTGGCGATTATCCTCGTAGGCACAGTCTGCACATCTGAGAAAGAAAACGCATGTGTATCAGTATTGGATCCGTGCATTCGGGTTTGTGAGAGCAGCCATGTCGCATCTCTTTGCGCGCTCAAGTTTGTTGTTTCAAATGTAGACTCTAGGCAAGCCTGCTTATAATAGAAGTATTTTTCATGAAATATATGCATGCTTATAGGTCAACACAAACGTCTTTCATTGGCGCGTGAGGAGGGGATCTGTCAAATGAGGTGCCGAATTTGTCCAGCTTTCGGACAAATTCGGAGGTGCCAGATCAGGATCCGGCTTGTTCCGGCACAAATTAAGCCCTGCATAAATGACATATTTTGATTCAAAACGGCGAAAAGCGACTAGTTTGCAGGTATGATATGTGCAGACACGGCATCCAACCATAAACTGTAAAAAACATGGACGTAGTGTCCGTGACGTCACTCCTAGATTTCTGAAGAGCATTTTTGAAGCCTAAGCGGAGCCGACTGCTGCCATCTTGGCAGCGCATCACCGCGCATCACTCCCAGATAATCGAAAATGGGCAAAAAGGCGGGACGTGGGTGAAGCTGAGGTGGCTGGTTGCTGAAACCACGCCCGTCTATAGTGACAGTAGTGCTGCCATGCATAGACAAAACACCATAACTTCGTTTTTGGTCGAAGATGAGTTATTGACAATTTTGAAGTATCTTGGAGAAAAGCTCCGGAGAAACCAAGGCAGAACACAGTATAACATCAGTTAAATTAAGTTAAGGTGCTCTGCATTTGTTTAGCCGTTCGTCAATATTACAGTGCTAGCCTGGAGTTATACGCTATTCTGCCTTTGTTTTACTGTCCATCAAATTCTGCCGCATTTAAATTACGGTGTGACTTGTGTGTACTTTCATACATCTGTCGGTCCTTCATTAGACAAACAAATTAGATAGATCACGATCTAACAAACTGCTCCATATAACAAAGCACTGTAAACAAGCAACGACTAGATAACTTGGCAACAATAATTAATCATAAATAATCTTTCAAGGAATATTTTATTTTTATAATGCAGATTATTCACTCAGTGTCAACTGTCAGTCTGGGGCTGCACACTTCTGCATGTGTGAGGAGTCGAATGCCGTGACAGCGTATCACACATAAAACCAGTAACAGTTCGCAATAAAGCCTTTTCCTACCTTTTATTTTATTATTCTGTAAATGGTGATCGGCACCCAAATATTTTATATAATGTGGAAGTTACTGCCTTTTTCAGTACCTTGGCGTGACATCTCACTTTTTGCAGACAGTGCAAAGGCAAAGTACAATAACTTCAAAATGGCGGTAAAAATCAAGTTTGAGATCATTTTCATTAAAACATCTAATTGCCATGATTTCCCGTGTCCTACCTATAATTAATTTTTCTGGACAAATAAAAATATTTAAAGCCATTTTTCTAAGTTTCACACTCTAGCGAGTTTCACACTCTGGAGCAGAGAGGCAGTCCACCTGTCACTCAATTGGCCACGCCCTTAATTATGCAGACCCGGATAATCGAAAATGGGCAAAGAGGCGGGAGCTGGCTGCTGAAACCACGCCCACTTAGCTCGACAGTGGTGACAGCAGCGGCAATCCACCTGTCATTCAAATGGCCACGCCCTTAATTATGCAGAACTTTAAGGCTTAATATAATTTAAACGGATGAGTTATAAAACAATTCACCCCCCTCACAGTTGTCATGAAGGGCAAAATTACCCATATAGATCAAAACCACTTTTTGTACCAGGCTGTAAACATTTTTTTTTTCTGCTGTAAAGTTGGCCATTTTAACATGGGGAGTCTATGGGACTGACTCCCTTTTGGAGCCAGTCTCTAGCGGCCAGTCGATGAATAGCAGTTTTAGTCACTTCCGTGTTGGTTTCAAGAGAGAGACTCGCATCCCCAACTCACCACACTACCTAGTTTAAATTGTCAGTGGGATTGCTTGATTAATTAATGGTGAAGATGATCATGGTGAAGAACACCATGGACAGTACTAAATATTCCAAAACATAAAATAATGCAAAAGGAGTAGAGGAAGAGAGAGCTACACCCAGAGTAAAAATGTTAAATGTGAATGTGTCTATCATTTAGTTCAATAGAAACAACCTGTTTGAATATGAGGCCTTTTTGACATGTCTGCACACCAACAAATCAGATGATTTGACATTCAGGACAGCAGTTACTTACAGCATGTCTAGCTGGTCTTACAAAGTCTTTCTTCTTTTCTGACTTCTTCCCAGCAATCTCTGGCCGCTGTATTGGTGAGCCCTCAGACTTTGAAGAGGCTGCAGACAGAGTGAAAGGGCACAAGATTTATTTGCAGGTAGACGGGTCACTTTTTGCCAAAGCTGGTTAGGTCGCCACTAGTCTCAGCCTCAGACGTCACGCCCACAGACCGTTGGCTGAACGTCTGATGCATATGGCACACAAAAGTGGAAACACTTCAGGAGTTTTGAAGTGGTCATCGGATTGGTTGAATTATATAGGATTTCCGGGAGACGTGTGTGTCGCGTTCTTTAAAGTTCCGCCTGGAAACAAAGATGCTGTGGCACCAAACCCACTAACGAAAGAAGAAAGCCGTCGTGTTTACAACTGTGACGATGAGCGCTTATCAGGATCAACTAAACGCTGGATTCTCAAAAGTATGTGAAATATTTCAAGTTCGCAGCATAGAATCTTTAAAATACGTCTGAGAGTTTTACACACAGGTCTGTTATTGTGGCGACATTTCCACGCCCCGAAACGTGACGCTGAAGGAAACGAACTGTGATTGGTTGTTTGACAAGTCTGTCAAATGGGCGGGCCTTGGCCAATGAAAGCTGCCATGAATTCCAGACCTTCAGCCGTCAGTCTGAACGGTCTGGCTACGTGAGACTAGGTCGCCACTGCTTGTTGAAAAAGCTCATGACAGAAATGCCTTAAACAGGGGAAGAATCGCTACAAGTTTTGATTTCATTTGTGTGGGTTTATGAGTGGCAATCTAATGTTTGGCACTGAATCTTTTATTATACATCAACTAATATACACCTATAAAAATCAAGCGTAGCATTAGTTCTGGCAGGTCATGTTAGTCAAGCTTGCATCAGCTGACTGTCAGCTGATCCCCATCTACCGGATACCAGGGTTGGGCCGATAGACGATGCCACTGATGTCACAATGTTAAGCTGACATCGTGATTCCTCCCCCCTGTTTAATAATCATTTGAAACTGGCAAACTGGCAGCTCTAGTAGCAAGGATTTACATTGAACTCAATCATGGAAATTATGCATAAACCCTAATTAAACAATTTAATAATCAATTTACAATGAATTCATACCTGCATTGTATTATGCTGTATGCCGTGGACAAATTCTTTGTAAAATGAATGGATAGATGATTCAGCTGCAGGCACCATCTTCTGGCAAGACGCAGCAATTCATTCGGCGCGTGATTCTCACAGTGCATTATAGGTATTCTCTAGTCTTTGAGCATACATCAGTTGTACACTCATTATTTTTGTGCATTTTGGAATTAAATGAGTGCACTCGATAATGTCTACTAAGATTTCTGACAGCTCTAAAAATGGCTGTCCGCTCAAATAGTGCCATATTTAAGGGTATAGGGGGCAATTTCGGACACAGCGAGTGAGTCTGAAAACCTTGATTACTTTGGTTCAGGTGTGTTTAATTAGGGTTAGAGCTCAACACTGCAGGACAGTGACCCTCCAGGTTTGGACACTCCTGCATTAAAGTGTTGAATTAGTTTGTATGTCAGTGTGTTATTTAAAAAAAAATAAATAAATACTCACAACGGACCCTGAACTTCTCCCCTGAGGTGGCCTGTGATCCAGTCTGAGAGCTGGAGTTACTGGAGCCAGAGGAACTCCCACTACCTGGTCTAGATGAGAGCTGTTCAACTCGCTCACACAGCAGCCGTGGCTCCACGTTACTAAGGGGATGAGAGGTCAAAAGACAAAATTACTGAAATTTTCCTGAGAAATATAAACTTGTACATGTAACTTCAGAGGTGAATATTCTGCATAGAAATTATGTTAACAAAGATCACACATTTCAGCATTCCTCTGTCCAGCTTGGTTGTCATTAAGTTGTAATGGAGAATCTTGACGGGACAACACAGGAGATCTGGATGTTGTTCTTATTGGCACCTTGCAAAAAAATAAGAAGAGGATCTTGTTAATATTACATACATATTATATTGCATTTGATTTTGAAGCAATTACCACAAATTATTATTAAGCAGCATTTTGAGGGATCAAGCTGTTTTAAAAAGTGGAGAAAATTACCAAACATGGCAAATTTAAAAGAACCATTCTTGATGTTGTGTTGGTGATAAATGTTAACACACAGTTAAACAGTGTTTTAGGTCATTGTTGCTGCACCCTAAACAAACCCTACCCTTCATATTAAATTTGTCTTTAAATTTGTTCATGTATACCAAGTTTTGTTAAACGGGTCATATGATGTTGCTAAAAAGAACATTATTTTGTGTATTTGGTGTAATGAAATGTGTTTATGCTGTTTAAGGTTCAAAAAACACATTATTTTCCACATACTGTACATTATTGTTTCTCCTCTATGCCCCGCCTTTCTGAAACGCGTCAATTTTGTAGCGTCTGGACCAATCAGACACACCATTTTTCATTTGATTTAACAAATCAATTATTCATTAGATTAACAAACATTCACAGACCCCTCACCCAATAAACATGCTGGGTGCCAGGATGTCTGCAACGACACCAGGCCACCCGCGCCATCTTATTTTTATCCATTGTAGGGTGGTTGTGTTCACACACTGCCAACACACATTTATGTCCAAACACCATGTAAAAGGGGATTTTGCATAATAGGTGCCATTTAAAACGCAGCTTTAAAAACGAAAATGCACTAGTGTAAACAGGGCCTAATTCTGTGGCTATACATCGTCAGCGCCAACCCGCTAAGTTCGTGCCAGGCTTCGGCCTTGACTTTTCCATTCACCAAGATTCTCTGACTCAAACTGGTTCTTTTTCATCAACCAACTTCAGCAAAGATCAACTTGAACCTTTGGACTGCATCAAGCCTTTCTTTCAGACAGACGAGACGTGCAAGTATCAA
>NW_015646170.1:54122-57743 GCF_001515625.1 Sinocyclocheilus rhinocerous | reverse complement strand
CTACAATACTACAGCGAGAATAAAAGTTACGTCTTCTTTCTTTGCGTGAACATTTGGTTGGCGTTATGCAAATCTTCCCACATCGTGACGTAGACGTGGGGGCATGTTAGAACGAGCCGTTTTAGGTAAGCATGGTTGACTTTTATAAAGAATATCTCTTTGGATTTGAGACTTTAGTCTTTGCAACTTTACAGATCTTCTTTATGCACCAAGAGCTTGTAACACTCCAAAGAGGAAGGAAAAATTGAAATCGCATTATATGACCCCTTTAAGGTTGTATATTGCAATAGCATAATGCTGCGTTCTAGACAACTCGAAATTCAGATTTTTCCCACCTCCTACTTGGAAATAACATCTAGAACACTGCTTGAAGTCAGACATCCGACCTGTGAACTTTGGAGATCGATCAATCTCGACTTCAACAAGATGTGTCATTTGACATCACTGCTTCCAACGAGCATAGTTTGGAGCTACCTTGTGTCAAACTTAAAAACATTACACATTAAGTTTATAAAATGATACCTTAATTTTTGCTCTTTGTCAGCTGTTTTCAAAATGAATAACATTTTATTGTAATTTTTTTTTTTACTGTTTTTGGCCTAATCATCACGAAAACATGAAATGCTCTCGTTGTGTCATGCCGACATCATGAGGTCAATGTGTTAACGTGAAGTGTGATTGACTGGACATTTCAACTCGGATGTTCTCACTTCCAACCTCGTTTGGAATACGGCATAAGGACCATCTCATACGTGCCAGTATTAATCTTTTTTTTATTTGTTTATTTTTAAAAACATTCTGTGCAGTGTTGCCAAGTCCGCGGAATTGGGCTACTTTAACATGGTTGCCGCTGGTTGTTTTTCATGTTTGCAGGTTGAAGCGACCCCAATAACGTGATAGTTAGCCCCTGGAATGCAAATTTTAGCAGGGGAACCCTACCAAAAAAACGTGTATTTTACCCCCCGGAACATGATTTTTACCGGGTGACCCCCCTCGAAATGCGATTGGGCTAGATTTGAGTAGCAATTGGGCGGGTTTTGTTGTGAAAACCTGGCAACCCTGCTTCTGTGGCTATCAGAGTATGTGAGCAGAGCGGAGTGGTGTGATTTTGAATGGAGCGAGGAGCGGATTTTTTTTTTCGTGGTTTTCACATTTGCTCCAAGAGTGCTCCACCACCGCTCCATCATGAGTACAATTCATGCCAACAGCCCGTAATATAACTGCATATTTAGCAAGAATTCACATGTTAAACATATTTAGCTAGTTTGATAGAGAAGAATCACTCAAATCAGAAAGAATGTGAAGGCTATGATGATGGCAATGGACATGAGCAGGAAGTTATAGCTCTCAAGGAATTTGTTGTTCCTTCTAGATACTGAATATTTTCAGGTGAAAGCATGATTTAAACAGTTACACGTTACAACACTTATTCACACGCAATCGCTCTCTCAATAATGCATTCAAACAAATGTAATCTTACAGTGCTACTTCATCTCTGTATCTGATTTTGAATGAGCAGTAATCTATAAGAAATGCAGCGATCCATATGTAAAATAACTGTTGAAAATATTCATCACAAATATTTGCACTGCAAAAAGCAGCAATGATACCTTTTAATGCTGACAACCATGATATTAGCTTGTCATGTGGTAGGAAAAAAGTTTGCACACTGGTGTTACAATAAGTCTGAAACTCTCCTGTTAGTTTATTTATTTTATTTTTTTCTTTTAATATACGTTATGAACAGAACTGTGATATTCCAAACATACTGAAATACTTTAGATGTGGATCGAAGGCGGAGTGGTGTTTATGAAATCAGTGAGCGAGGAGTGGAGCGGAAGCGGGAAATGGTGAACACGGAGCGGAGCTGGAGCGGAGTGATTATTAGGCCCTGTTTACACTAGTGCATTTTCGTTTTTAAAGCAGCGTTTTAAATGGCACCTATTATGCAAAATCCCCTTTTACATGGTGTTTGGACATAAATGTGTGTTGGCAGTGTGTGAACACAACCACCCTACAATGGATAAAAATCCACCCACTCCTCATTTTTTAATCTCGTTTAAACCAAGTCAGTCTCACTAGGCCTGCCGTTTTGATTCTCATGCAGTGTGACGTCACATTGTATAGGGCCGGGCCACAGGGGTTGATTGACAGCCCTGCATTGCTATAGTTTCTGGCCTCAGCGGTTCTATGCTGTCCTCCATTTTCTCCGTGCTCAAGCAGCTGTAACGTCAACAATGTCTTGCAAGCAATCCCAATGCTCTGTGTTAGTATGTAAGAATGATCATAAGAGTCTTCATTTTCTCCCAACATCCGAGCTGCTGAGGACACAGTGGATTACTTTCATTTTTCAAGGTAATGCGCCTCAAAATCTACCTAAATACGTGCATCACTCCAGACTCCTTTGTGAATGCCATATAGTTATAGTGCTTAGCGTTTTAACCGTATTTGTGTGCGTACATTAAGTATTTTTTAACTGACAAGCGCAGCGCTTGTGAGATTAACTTTATTTGGCGCCGTTCTTAGCACGACATTCGTTCAGTAGCACGGCTCGGTCCATTGATCTTGATGACAGGTCGGCGCAAGCTCTGTAACATTGCGCTGTTTCGTCCCACTTTCAGTGCATTTGACTTCCCATATGTACAGCTGAACCCCGGTTCTCTTGCTCTCAGTTATGTTGCTTCTACCGGCTATCTATTGCTGTAGATATGCAATGCAGAGAGACGTATACGCGGCGCCCTCTTCTGGAGATGGGTCGGGAATATGCAGCTAATTTGTATTTAAAGTGATATACTCCAAAACAGCTCTTTTTTAGACAGACCCCAAAAATAACATTTTCCAGCTGTTATAATAAATGATCTGTTGGGTATTTTGGGCTGAAACTTCACAGACACATTCTGGGGACACCCAAGACCAATATTACATCTTGTAAAAAGGGGCATAATAGGTGCCCTTTAAAATGAAAACGATCCTCGTCTACACTGATGTTTTCACTGCGTTTCAGAAACGATCTCAGTCTACACTACACAACCGAAAATGCATGTCGCTCTCAGTCATGTTGCTTCTACTGGCTGTTTATTGCTGTAGATATGCAATGCAGAGAGACGTATACGCGGCGCCCTCTTCTGGAGATGGGTCGGGAATATGCAGCTAATTTGTATTTAAAGTGATATACTCCAAAACAGCTCTTTTTTAGACAGACCCCAAAAATAACATTTTCCAGCTGTTATAATAAATGATCTGTTGGGTATTTTGGGCTGAAACTTCACAGACACATTCTGGGGACACCCAAGACCAATATTACATCTTGTAAAAAGGGGCATAATAGGTGCCCTTTAAAATGAAAACGATCCTCGTCTACACTGATGTTTTCACTGCGTTTCAGAAACGATCTCAGTCTACACTACACAACCGAAAATGCATGTCACATGACCATTCATGCAGGTACAACCATAGATATGTATAGGTAGTTCCCTATTATTTAGATGGCGGACGTGTCTACTTGCTTGGAGTGGTCGAATGGGGAATCTACCTATACATATCTATGGGTACAACAATAAGCATGATGTTATTGTTTACATGGTCGTCAAGGATACGCAGAGAGAATGTGGGCATCCACGT
>NW_015646170.1:49357-54100 GCF_001515625.1 Sinocyclocheilus rhinocerous | reverse complement strand
AGCACCAGGTTACTGAAACCAAACATTTTTGAAAACTCCTGCCAGGGTGAAGATTTTTAAAAACTTGCAGTGTTATCGTGCAGACAGCGAAACCAGAGATTTTGGCTTGTGACGTCGGAGCATGCGCTGTTATCTCCGCCTACTGGAAACTTTTTCAGGCTTCTGATTGGACAACATGGCTTTACGGTTGAGATTATATCGCCACCTGTTGGTTTGGCATGCTTTTGACAGTAGTGGTGGGCAGAGCGAGGCTTCGTGAAACACTGAAACAGTCGAAGCAAATGTGCCGAGGCTTCGAAACAATTTGACAACCGCCTCTGACACCTAGTGGTCATTTTCAAGTATTGCATTATTTATGTGCATAAAAGCCTAAATAAAATGTGTTCATCATACTGAGCGATCATGTCTTTTTAGCAGACTTGAATTAAAGCACTCAATTCATATTCATTCTTCTATGCTGTCTTTATGAACTTTTTGAAGCTTTAAAGTTTTAGTTGAATAGACTTTAAATGGAGGGACAGAAATCTCTCAGGTTTCATGAAAACATCTTAATTTGACTTTTAACAAGGTATTAAAAATAAGATTTTAGCCTATACAATTGCAGAGTTATGGGTGAAAAGGTAAATGTACTCAACATAGTGCCACTTAGTGCCAGACAAATGTCTCTAAAAATTAATCCATGGTCCCTTTTCTTACCCTCGGGGGCACCTCTTCATCAATAGTCTGCTCAGGGGCCTCATTGCCCCTGGATTGAGGAGGTTGTGAGTGGTCAGGGTATGGAGGGTGCACTGGGTAGTGCTGGTGAGAGGAATCCTGAGAGCGAAGATGAAGATGTGCAAAACTAGGATCACTGAAGGACTGGGAGCAAGACACATAGGGTGCAGATGAGTTGCTCTTTAGAGCAGCTAAGTGAGACCACTGGACCTTTCAGATAGGGGGAGAGAACAACAGGTAAGAGTGACATGGAGGGTAGACACACTGAGCAGTCAATGAGTGAGCAACTGTGAAATATGAGAGAGACTATTAATTCACAGATGACAGAAGAATTATGTCATCCAGAACCTTTTAACAGTTCAGTTTCATTCACAAGATGTCCGTCTCGTATTTCATCATGAGTCTTAGGTGACACAGTAAGCATTACTAGGGGTGGGAGAAAAAAAATGATTATCCGATGAATTGTGATTCTCTCTTTAATGTTTCTGAGCTTATTGTTTATGTGCTATGGCACTTGTGTGCACTAGAGACAGCTGTATTCTTCCTGCTGCCAATTAGACACTGTAGTGGTGAGACCAATCAGACACACAATTGTTTTTTTTTTTATTTAATGAATAATCCAACAGATCTCTCACCCAGTGATAAAACTAGGTGCCAAGGTAAACTAACACCCAGATGCAGAACAGAGGCCAGTTGTATAAAAACAGCCACTATGCTGTGTCTTAACAACTGGTTTGATCAACTAGCAGTTAGGCAAGGGGTAATCAGTTTCACGTTTCAGATTCAAATTGCAGATAAAAAAAAAAATCAATCATAGAATCGAATTGATTCCAGAATCAGAATTGGATCGGATTG
Source organism: Sinocyclocheilus rhinocerous (assembly GCF_001515625.1). NCBI lineage: Eukaryota > Metazoa > Chordata > Actinopteri > Cypriniformes > Cyprinidae > Sinocyclocheilus > Sinocyclocheilus rhinocerous. Next base: position 52,531 of record NW_015646170.1, on the reverse strand, counting down.
TGAGGTGTCTAAAGATTCCCACCCCTAGCTATTATGATGTGTTTACACCTAAGAAAAAGACATGCTGTATAAAACAAATACACAAAGTAACTGAACAGATACAAAAGGTTAGGTATTAAAATGGTACCCCTTATGAGTTGACATTTACACTTCTAGATTTAAACAATGTGAATATCCTTCTTACAACTGTTAAACAGAGACAAAGACAGAGATGGGAGGAGAAATAGGAAAACAGGAGTGAGTTCTCTCAGGTTACTTGTGGTTCCATAGGCCTGTGCATGCCTGAAGTGGAGGAGTTTTCATTGGTGTACGGTTCAGATCCTTGCGGTAAAGGAGGCTGTTTTGGTGGAGCAGCATGAGGGGTGCCCTGAAGATTCTTACGATACCTCTCATCAGCCTGAGAGATGGACAAACAGGGTGATAAAGTAGGATCAGCAGGTATCAAGACAACAGTCAGGATATGCTCCTCATGACATTATGCTAATATTTGACAGCCTGACTGAGACAGAATTGATAAGTGGGAATAATACAACAGAGGAAGCCATATTACGACAAATCTGTGTAGGTATAGTACATAATCTAACACTATACATGCCATCAACATATATTCATTTTAAACAACTTTTTTTATAACAAACTTTTATAAGCAAAACTTAAATAAATGTAAAGGTTTCAGGATAAATACAACTACAAAAAATAATGCATAATAAAAAGAGCTTGCCAAGACAACACAATACTATTCTTCATAAGAGGTCATGGTTCAGTTCATGGAAAGAGCATTTTCTAATTCCTTCATTCATTAAAAGCCCCTTGTGAATGAAACTAAGCAAACTAAAAAAAAAATGCTACAAACAGCATTAGTGCATGTTGGGGGAGTGCATCATGTGTAGATGTGTTCAGGCCTCTCATAACCCTACAGAGGATATGCCGTTTAAAGAATGGATGGGTGGAATGTATGAATGTCTTTGGGGCAGGACTCATCAAACGTGATGTCTGGTGCAGATTGGACCTTGTATATTACTTTAAAATAGCAAAATATTTGCAGAGAAATATCAAAATGATTGACTTCCTGTTAGGTTTATGGTATAGCTCAAAGAAACTTTTTATAGGTGTTATGATGTGCCTACCGAATTTCATCAACGTATGCGAAGGTTGAATGTATTCATAACGTCTGTTGCAATCGACACTTTCCTGCTGCCAGCTAGCGGTGTTATGACAATGACACACCCATGCATTCAGACTGAAATTTGATCTAAATCACACAAACTTATATGAGCCTCTTCCTGTTTTCATTTTTTGTAATTTGATTTAATTCCTCACCATGGCAAGACCATGACAGATTTTATCATATCAGTGTATTAGTATAATGTTGGTATATTTGGTGCAATTTGCACGAATCCCCTGGAGGAGTATTTAAAAATTCAGACAAAGCTGCCAAGGCTTTTTTTCCAAGATGTCAAACCACAACAGGACAAACTTATTTTACTATTGGCTATACACAGTGTATCCTCTAGCCTACATTATAGCCTCTTAATTGCAATAATTGGAATACCTGAAGTATATGCGGCCATGGTGTGCACTACTTTATTGAAAACAATGGCTTTTTGACTCTTTGATCTTATCCACTTGTCATGTCCGCAGTGTTGGGGAAGCTACTCTAAAACTGTATCTTGACCAGCTACAAGCTACTCGTAAATTAAAGTAAATTATAGTTAAGCTACATTCAAGCTACACTTCTGAGAAAGTAGCTAGGTACATTGAAACTACTTTCAATTTATTATTATTATTTTTTTTTTTTTTTGAATTAACATTACAAATAACTGAATAATTGTTAATGAAGAATTATAATGAAGTTATAAGTAAAATATTTGGGGTTTAAGACAACAAATTGTAATGCAATCATGATTTCAAAGAGTGGGGTGAATTCAGGTTGATTGGGACACTTTTTCAAAGTCATTTCAATGACAAAAAGTGTCCAAATCGTTTGATTTTGTAAAATATCCGATACACACAATAATAGTTAATATAGTTATTATATCTCATACTGACTGTCAAAGTGCAAAATTGCTACAAACGTAACATCAATGCAAGAACAAAATGTATGCAACAAACTGGATACAGAGTCGTCGTAAAATAAGAAGGTTAAACTCACAGCAAATGCGGTATTTACTGACTGTGAATGGAGCCGCTCTGAGACGTCAATCATCAGCTGCGCGCGTGAACACTGCACTTTGCGTGGAATCATCCTTTTCCAAATGATAAGCACACTGCTATATCGCGATTTTATTTTCTGTTCGATTAGTATTCCTTACAAAACTGTGGGGGGACAGATTATATTATGACGGTTCATCATTGTAAAATAGACATTTGATATAGAGTGTAATAAAGCAGGAAAATTAATCTGTTTTAAAAGGCTATTATTCACCTCCTGTATGTGCTTTAAGTCTACGACGTAGACCGCATTTGAATCTTTTTTTTTTTGCATTTATAATTATTAATTGATTCATGTGAAATATCCACTCCGGTACATCCTTTGCAAAATCATCAGACGATCTCTTGTCAGTGGAAAGACTGTAAAGCCGCGAGATATATCGTTTTGCAGATTTTATCGGCTGATATGAGCCTGTCCCAGATATATCAGTATCGGCGAATATGCTGCCGATATGAATTTTTTTTTACAGAAGATTAAACGCAGATAAAATGCTTGTAAATGATGTAATTACATAGTTTGTCCAGCAGAGCGTGCTCCATTGTTTGCTAGTAATGGGAAGTTCGGATCATTTTACCGTCTCTGACCTTTGAGTCTCGTTCAGCAAAATGAACGAATCTTTTTTTCCCCCCCCGAGTCATTTCGTTCATTTTAGCAAAATATAATTAAAATGTTACGTTTTACTTCCCTAACACGTCGAAGACTCGATGGATGAACTAATCAATTCTCTTTCCGGCTCAGACTGCATTGGTAAAGCTTATGGGGCTGTCACGTGATGAACGAATGACTCTGAAAACCCGAAGACTCGAAACAGGTGAACTACTTGACTAATTCCAGTACAGAACCTATAGGATGTTGCGCATGCGCGACTGAACGAATGACTCCCCGAGACGACTCGTTCTTCCCGAGTCACATTAAAGATTCGTTCAAAATGAACGAATCGTTCAAGAACGACCCAACACTAG
>NW_015646170.1:47679-48856 GCF_001515625.1 Sinocyclocheilus rhinocerous | reverse complement strand
GTGTTCTCCGACAACTGTCTGTCATGTGCTTTGATATGGGCAGCATGCTGTGATGTGGCCGTGTTCCCCTCTGTCACGTGCATATAACATGCTGTACATATAGTTTACATGATAAAAAGTAATCTTAAAGTTAATAAATGCCTCTAGTTTTAATAATTTAAACAGGCCTTTGAAGTTTGGGCAATAACTCCTGACAGTGATGTGTTTTCGTGTAGTTGATTATGTGCTAACTAAATTTTGTTGTTGTTGTTGTTGTAGATTTAGGTAGCAAATGAGAATCACTAAAATTATTGAATATATTTTGAGACAAAGGTATTCTTAATGATTATCAGTTTGGTTTAAAATAATTAAAGCTACAGTTTTTCAATAACTAGAAGAATATGTAAAAGTATGGTATTTGGGGTAAAAGCGCCCCTGCTGTTGGGGCGAAAGGCACAATAATTAACATGATAATTAATAGATGGCTGACTCAAAATAAGCAGAAAATAGCCTAGTACAAACTTTGCTAAAGTGATTGTTTTGAACAAGTATTAACTTAGACATTAGTATACAAAAAATATTTTAGCTAAAGTATTTATCAATACTGTGTGCCTTTTACCCCGTGATTGTGAAACACGAAACACCTCACATTATTTTACAGTGAAATGTGTCATTTTTCATGTTAATCAGGTCCATTTTGATCAAGAAAAATGCACTGTGGCTTTAATTCAGCTTAAGCGGCGCAGCAAAAATAGACTCGGCGCCTAAACTATCGAAACACTGCCGCTTCGCTTCTGCTGTGCTCCTGCTACGCGCCGCCTCTGCGTGCGGTGTGAATGCTCTAATCTGTTAACATACGCGCCGAAAAAAATATGCGCTGCTTACGCGTGCGGTGTGAAACGGGCGTGAAGTGTATGGAATACCATTGAAACTTTGAACGGCCATATCTCCGTAACGGCGCGGCAGATCTGCACCAAATAGTGCAGGAACCCTCTCGAACGCCGAGTGTACTTCTTGAGGCCCCGTTTCGAATGAGACCACCCCCGCATTGATAGCCCCCGGCCCCGGGAGTTATGGGCGGTTAAATTCGCGGTCGGTCGCCGACTGATCTGGCGATCCCGGGGGGCTACCGACGCGCGGAGGGTGGCGTTCGGGAGGGCTCCTCGAGCTGAAGGGATCCCCCGAATTTGGTGGAGAT
>NW_015646170.1:36775-39898 GCF_001515625.1 Sinocyclocheilus rhinocerous | reverse complement strand
AGTGTGTCCAAACTTTTGACTATACTGTACTATAATATAGCCTACACAAAGAATATCAGCCGATATATCGATATCAGCCTTTTTTTACTCCCTAATATCGGTATTGGCCCCCAAAAACCCATATCGGTCGGGCTCTAGATATCACAACAGATGGCGGTAATGAACAAATTTAGTTTGTGATCTAGTCAGAAGACTGCTTCAATGCATTACAGGCTCGTGACTCGTCAGACAGCTAAATGGAATGCAGCATTTGGTAGCGCTACACCGCTACTTGCTGGGAAAAGTAGTTAGCTACTGGAAAAGCTACATTGTTTTAAAAGTAGCTAAGCTACTGTCGCGCTACTGAAAATTTTAGTTACGTTAGTAGTGTCGCTACTTGTAGCTAGCTACTCCCCAACACTGCATGTCAGGTGTGTGACACCTTAATGTACAGCTAAATCTTATATTACACAAACCAACAATCACTATAATTTGAATTTGAACATTATTAAAACATAAAAAACATACAGTCTTTATCCTGAAGGACTGAAACAATGACACAACTAAAACAAAGGTTTTTAATACCAGTAGTTTGGCCTGCTCCTGCAGCAGCTGTTGCTGAAGGATTTCAAGATGTCTTTGTTCCTCCTCGAGCTGCCGGTGGATAAACTCCTGTCAAACAAACAGAGTCAAACAGTCAGTGTTTAGCTTAAGTTCCATGTCATTATAAATGTGAGATACTTATAAAGTCACCTGTTCAAGGTCAATCCTTCTCTTTTCCTCTTCGACTCTCCTGCGCTCTTCTTCCTCTTTACGCTCGAGTTCCATTTCCTCCTTGTTTCTTTTGTCCTCCTGCTCCTTGCGTCTTTGCTCCCACTCTTGCTGCCGTCTCATCTCACGCTCCCGTTGCTGTTGCTGTCAAAGTCGAGAGATTTTTTATCTTTGATCTTAACTTTTTTGATCCACTTCAAATGTTGACTACTATATTTGAAATTGCCTACTTAATCTATGCATCAAACAGTCAAATCCCATACTGAATGTTGCTTAAAAAATTTCCTATACATGTAATGTGTGTAGTGGACAGCACATTCCAGGGCCCAGTTTATGGCGAAGCCCCTCTCTGACCACAATAATGTATGAAGGTTTGCTACGCAAGGTTGCTGATTGGATCTTGGTGGACTAACATAAGCAAAATCTTAAACTGATGCAAAACTAAAACACACACATCTTATACTTATTCAAAGAAATAAGTATTCTCAGTGACAGTAGCCGGGTTTCCATCCAAAGTTACGAATTTAACTTATGCGCAAAATTGGAATATCGCACAAAACATTTGCGAACAAGCACCGTTTCCATTAGGGCTGCACGATAAATCGCATGCGATATTTAACGCGCATCTTGTCAGTAAAGCCGGTTCTTTAATCGGCGGTAAATCTCCATCACCTGCGGGTTTTCACATGGAGCAGCATTAACTACACAGAGCCGTTGTTCACTGACAACCTGCGCAAAACCACGATCATATTTTGCGCATGTTTTGCGCAGCTTGACGGTGAACAACGGCTCTGTGTAGTTAATGCTGCTCCATGTGAAAGCCCGCACGTGATGGAGATTTACCGCTGATTACAGAATGGCTTTACTGACAAGATGCGCATTAAATATCGCATGCGATTTATCGTGTAGCCCTAGTTTCCATCCAACGAGTCAAAGAGAACAAAATCATTACTTCCTGATAAGCTGGCACTATACATCACTAAGAAAAGTAGGAGAAGCTACTGAATATAATAATTTTCCTATATAATAAATTACTTGCACCTCAGAACGAGCAGACGAAACACAATGAATGCGGTAATTGCTTTCGGAGGTGGATGCTGCTGTTTGGGAACGCAGTCGTTTAACAGTTCTGGGAGGCAATTATACAGAAATACTTTGATGACAGACTTTGCTCGGGCATTTCCGAATGACCATAACAACATTTCAGATGCTGTGAATGAGATCGGTCCGCTGGTTAATCAGAATTTGCCGTCCCATAGCGCAAAGTCACATGACTTTTTTGATGCGCTTGGAGAAATGTATTCGCAAAATGCATTTCCATCTCAAATTATTCGCATTAACCCTTTTTCACACAAATCAAAAACCACCTCAAGCGAGCGTAAAAACTTTTTTGCGAATTAAGGCATTTTTATTCGAAATTCAGTGTTTCCATCACTCGATTCTGATGCAATACTTCAAAATGCACATAAAAGCAGGGTGATGGAAACCCAGCTACTGATGTGTAGTGCAAAACATCTTACACAAACTCAGGTGTTAATGGACAAATGAATGCATGTATGACAGTTCAATCTTTTCCAACATGTTTGGACGTAATGTGTTAGTGATATTGCCAAAGGTATTCTTTTTCCAGATCTTAGGACCCTTTGGTGCTCCAGGAGATTTGCATCCTACAGCACTTCATATTCAAGGATACCTGCTCCTTTCCCTACTGCATTGTTACCAGCACAACCAGTGGATGAAGTCACTGCCACTGTACTGCTCACTCAATCACAGAGAACGTAAACATCACTTATCCAAACCTCTTCCAGAGACCTTGGCATTGTCAGTATATGATTTTTCTAATTTACATTAGGGTCATTCCGTGTCAACTCATATTTATTCTGAAGAAAGATAAACATGTATAGTGATGAAAGCCAAAATATTAAATGTCATGGATGAATATTTACTAAGTAATCCACTATTTTGTAGAGGGGGGTCAAAATGGCAATTTTTACTTGAGGCTGTATAAAAAGTGACTAGGGATATGCCTGTCGTTATAAAATGTTCATGTTGCGATTAATTGCTAATGCTTTTATCACAGTATACGGTATTATCACGGTATTGACATTTAGTTTAAAAAAAAGTGTTGTCATAATACAGTATTGACAGGCTTAATAACTTTTTTCTTATAACAAAATAACTGAACATTTAAATAAAAATTTTTTATACAGAAAAATTTATAAAGTTACAAATTTTACACAGATTAAAGTGCAAAAGAACTATAAAGACCAATAGGTATCACTTTACAATAAGACCTCATTAGTTAACCTTAGTTAATGCATTAACATTCACAATGAGCAAAAGCTACATTTGCTACAGAAGTTATTAATCTTT
>NW_015646170.1:34171-36628 GCF_001515625.1 Sinocyclocheilus rhinocerous | reverse complement strand
CAAATTATTCGCATTAACCCTTTTTCGCACAAGTCAAAAACCACCTCAAGCGAGCGTAAAAACTTTTTTGCGAATTAAGGCATTTTTATTCGAAATTCAGTGTTTCCATCACTCGATTCTGATGCAATACTTCAAAATGCACATAAAAGCAGGGTGATGGAAACCCAGCTACTGATGTGTAGTGCAAAACATCTTACACAAACTCAGGTGTTAATGGACAAATGAATGCATGTATGACAGTTCAATCTTTTCCAACATGTTTGGACGTAATGTGTTAGTGATATTGCCAAAGGTATTCTTTTTCCAGATCTTAGGACCCTTTGGTGCTCCAGGAGATTTGCATCCTACAGCACTTCATATTCAAGGATACCTGCTCCTTTCCCTACTGCATTGTTACCAGCACAACCAGTGGATGAAGTCACTGCCACTGTACTGCTCACTCAATCACAGAGAACGTAAACATCACTTATCCAAACCTCTTCCAGAGACCTTGGCATTGTCAGTATATGATTTTTCTAATTTACATTAGGGTCATTCCGTGTCAACTCATATTTATTCTGAAGAAAGATAAACATGTATAGTGATGAAAGCCAAAATATTAAATGTCATGGATGAATATTTACTAAGTAATCCACTATTTTGTAGAGGGGGGTCAAAATGGCAATTTTTACTTGAGGCTGTATAAAAAGTGACTAGGGATATGCCTGTCGTTATAAAATGTTCATGTTGCGATTAATTGCTAATGCTTTTATCATGGTATACGGTATTATCACGGTATTGACATTTAGTTTAAAAAAAAGTGTTGAGTATTGACAGTATTGACAGGCTTAATAACTTTTTTCTTATAACAAAATAACTGAACATTTAAATAAAATTAGAAAAATTTCAAATTTTACACAGATTAAAGTGCAAAAGAACTATAAATACCAATAGGTATCACTTTACAATAAGACCTCATTAGTTAACCTTAGTTAATGCATTAACATTAACAATGAGCAAAAGCTACATTTGCTACAGAAGTTATTAATCTTTTTAAAAAATACAACTCTTAGTTCATGTTAGCTCATTAAATAACACAGTTGCAACTTTTGATTTTAACAACGGGTTATTAAATATTGGCATTACCTATGATTAATGAATGTTAGAAGAATTTTTCATTGGCAGTTTATGTTAACTGAATTAACTAATGAAAATATAAAACAAAATATAAAAAAACACTTTTCGTTTTCATTTTAAAAATATAAAACATTAATATGTGGTTTAGGTAATACAGTGCACATATACTCTGATTATCTTCACTGAATGTATAATAAAATGAAATACGACAAGCACAACTGCCTTTTTTGTTAAATGTCAGTTTTAATGAACAATAATAGCTAATAGGAAATAAGACAAAAGCAAACAATTCAGTCAAATGTATGCAACAAGTCCGTGCTGTATTACGATTGATAAATAAATAATTTATGAAACATAACTTTGTGCTCAGCCAAAACGATATGACCTGGAAGAAATAATAGATTCATGAAACCAAAGATTGCCTGTTAGATTTACCCAAAGTGAATTATATCTCATGTTTAACCACTACATAGACATCAGAGCCAGCGGCAAATGTCAGAAGGACTAGCCGAGGTGAGGCTGCTCTCGGCGGACACATCAGCACTGAGCACCCGGTGATCGCGTGGATCTCACGTCACCGAAATCGGCAGAGCAAATTTTCAAATAGGCGCTATCTTATAAATAAACCGCAGATTTGAGTTTTAAACAACTACATTCTCGCCTGAAATACTCTTAGAACTGCATTTCATGACACAATAACAGAAATATTTTGAAAATTATGCGAGTTTTCTCCTCCGCCATTAACGTTCGCTGGTTGGTGCGAAAAGTAGGGATGGGCGGATCGATCCTTAAAGGGTTAGTTCATCCAAAAATTAAAATTAGCTTGTGTTCTACTCACCCCGGAGGCATCCTAGGTGTATATGACTTTCTTCTTTCAGACGAATCCAGTCGGAGTTATATTAAAAATTGTCCTGGCTATTCCAAACTCTATCATTGCAGTAGAGTCCACAAGTCGTCAAATAAAGCTTGCGCATTCATAATAAAACGTGCCGCAGACGGCTCCGGGGGATGACTAAAGGCCCCCTGTAGCGAATCCATGTGTTTTTGTAAGAAAAATATCCATATTTCAAATGTAATAAACACTTTTCTCTCACTTCTGCTGTCATAAACTTAAGCTGTTCCGGCGGATGACGCAGCACGTATGCGTTGCGTGATTAGTGACGAATGCGGAGAGAGAACAAAACAAAACGCCAGTCACGAATTAGAAGTACAAACCAAGGATTTGCAAAGAAAAATGTCGGAGGATTTCGATATAAACCAAGAGGAGACTGGTTTTCCTTTGCTAAAGTAAGGAAACTTTGCTTCCTTTGCTCATATAAACAAACTCGCGAGACTAGCATA
>NW_015646170.1:32413-33536 GCF_001515625.1 Sinocyclocheilus rhinocerous | reverse complement strand
GCAGGAAGTGACTCTCAGAGGGAGTCAGAGCAGTTCTGTAGATGTTGTTCATGTTTTTATGGCCTCATGTAGTGAGACGACAGAAGCTGAAATCACCGCGAGCGTCACACACTTTGTATGTGTAGAAAACAAAACCGCGAGTCTGTGCCATTTACATACACAGACACGCAGAACATGCAGGATCTCAAAATTAAGTTATTTTATCGGCGAATCGGTTTTGAAAATGACCGATACCGATAATCATAAAAATGCTTAATATCGGCGCCGATAATCAGTCGACCCCTATTTCTAAGCAACAGTAAACTTTCGTCATCACAACGGAAGGCCCGTCTCTCCGTTCATTCGATTGGACAATGGAAAAAAACGCAAATGACGTCGGGTGCTTTTCTGCTCAGAGTTGCTTTTTTTCAGCTTCAGGCACTCAGAGTGCTCCTGAAAAAACGCAAGGCGCAGCAAGCGGCGAAAACGCGTGTCGCACAGGGTGCATAAACAGCGCGCAGAACGCTCACTGCCAACCGAAAAACTATTTAAAAAAGGCGCCTCTCACTGCAAAAAACGCGTTCTGTGTGATTGGGGCCTAAGTTTTGAGTTGACAAAACCCAATAAAGCCGGCCTGGTTAAGATCAGGTTCACTGGGCTCACAAAGCTCGATATAAACCTTCTCTCCCAACTCAGAGTTTGAACCACAGTATGTAGGGCTGGGAATCGATTCCAAAAAGAATCGATTCCAAGGCGTTGGGAATTGAGAGTCGATTCCAAAGGTTTTTGAGTGCTGCACGACAGAATAGATCATGACGTGCTCAAGGGTCTTGATCTTATTTCCATTTAAAATATTTTTTTTTTAAACATTTCTATCAGCCAATGATAATTATAAAAGAAAACGTCCCGAGCATAGATCAGTGGCTGAGAGCGCATCTGATTGACAGATAAACCACGAGCTCTATCAGTTATTGTTAATGTTCTGGTTATTTTGTTTCAGTGTACAGTTTGTTAATTTTGTGCAAAGCATACAGTCAAAGTAAACTTCATCATTCAGCTGAACTGTGCACATTTATTTTAGACACTTCATGTCTTGTTTAATTCATGCGATAAACGCATGTCCCTGCTGAGCTGTGGGCTATGA
>NW_015646170.1:31859-32403 GCF_001515625.1 Sinocyclocheilus rhinocerous | reverse complement strand
AAATATAATAAATAAGTAGCTGCAAAAGTTGGGCAATTTTGTCTCTAAAATGATTTGACTGTAAACTGCTTTAATTTGGAGTGAGAGATACGGGGGAGTGGCTTCATTGCATCAGATATATGTCACTTTACTCACAGCTGATTGGTCCAGTTTGGGTTTGCGATCTCTAACCCAGAATAAAACCTGCTCCAGAGCAGGGTAGCCGTGTAGCGTAAGTTACCATGGTGGCGAAACCCGCTCAAAACCAACCAATCTTCTTGAGCCCGAAAACTCAGTTTGCTAAAACTAAACGTGAACTTACCTGGGTAAGAACTGAAACTGGCTACGTGCTACAGGCCACTGAAGTTGCGTTAGGTCTCGTACTGTATCGCATACCTTGTCAGTGTCGTGCGTTTGCTTAGCCCTTTGTTGTGATAAACAGTAAAGTGTGTTCAGCTGAATTAAATTTCCGTTTTGTCAAATTCGTATAAAAAAAGGTTAGTACACCGCGGCAGCCCTCATGTGAAGACCGAAGAGTGTAAAGACCATCGACTCTACCGTGCGA
>NW_015646170.1:30104-31289 GCF_001515625.1 Sinocyclocheilus rhinocerous | reverse complement strand
ATCTTCTTTATTTGGACTAACAAGCTCTCCGAACCACAACCTGTAAGTACGATTGATACGTTATGTGTACATTTTCAATTGAGTGCTCAAAAAATCGTTTTTGTGCTAATATGTGATGTCTAGTGCGGCTTTAGGTTTCCAGGTAAAGCACGATATTACTGCCTTACTGAAGTAGTTCTGATAATTCGCTGTGAACCCACTATTTTCTAAGAATGTGTCGATTAATGTAGACTGACGTTGTTCTAATTACTTCGTTTAATAATAAAGAATGTAGTGTAGCACACAGACTTTATAATCATAGTGAAATTGCTGTTTATTTTGCTGCACCGGCAGTTATAGGGTTAATGCGGGAGAGACGAGCGAGTTAGTTAGGCTGGTGCGCCTGTGATACTGTTCTGCGTTCTGATTAAAAGTTATACACAATATTAGGACACTTTAAAATACCATATGACCTGCTCTTTAAGATATTTTTGATGGAATCTGACAGCTCTCCGACCCTCCCATAGACAGCAAGGGTACAAAAAAAAAAAAGACTTTATTCAACTATTTGTCTCCTCTACGTCACCCTAGCGCCATTTTGGAGAGTATCCACTGAACGCAAACAGCGTATGTTGTTCTGTGTCAGCTGCACCACAAGGATACGTTTTCTACGTTGTTTGTGCTTTGATTTGAACAAAAACAACGTATCCGTGTGGTGCGGCAAAAAATATCTTAATTTGTGTTCCGAAGATGAACGGAGGTCTTAATGGTTTGGAACCACATGAGGGTGAGTAATTAATGACAACATTTTAATTTTTTGGGTGAACTAAGCATTTTTTCCCCCCTCAGCATTTAGACAGGCTCGTATAACCCCACTACTTAAGAAATCCACCCAATCCACCATCTCTTTGGTTGGAAGAGAAGGTTTCCCTTCTTCCTTTCATTGCAAAAACACTTGAACGACCTGTGTTCAACCAAGTCCCTGCCTTTCCCACACAGATCAACCTCCTCAACAGCAACCAGTCTGGTTTCAGAAGTGGACATTCAACCGAGACTGCCTTGCTCTCAGTTGTTGAAGCCCTAAGACTGGCAAGAGTGGATTCCAAATCTTCAATACTTATCTTGCTGGATCTGTCCGCTGCTTTTGACATGGTTAACCACCAGATCCTCCTGTCAACTCTATTGGCAAAGGGCATCTCAGGAACC
>NW_015646170.1:28591-29680 GCF_001515625.1 Sinocyclocheilus rhinocerous | reverse complement strand
TTTATTTGACCCTCTAACTCTAGCACTCTCTATTCTAATTCTATTTATAAAAAAATTAAAAATAAAAAAACTTGCCCCTTTTAGACTTGCACTTATTTACTAACTGCTTGTTTTCTTTAAAAAAAAACTAACACTTGCTTCTCTATCTTTTTGTATTATATTTGTTTTCTTTTTATTTATTATACAATTAACAAAAGCAAAAAAGGCCTCTAACACTAGCTTGCTCTATTCTTTTTCTATTCTGTTTTATTTTCATTATACTATTTATTTATATGATTTTAAAAAAAACTTGCTATGTGTACTGCATTAAGCTAACAGAGACTTGTTATAGCACTTGCATATCATTGCTCTTTTGTTGATTTTGATTGCTTCTATTGTCCTCACTTGTAAGTCACTTTGGATAAAAGCGTCTGCTAAATGTAAATGATAAATAATCTTTTGTGTATTTGTTTGATGGATAATAAGGTTCTTCGCCTTATTTGTTTCAGAGTAGCAACAGCTTATCTTTCCAGATAACGTAGCTCTGACATAGCAACACCCAACATAATCACTTGCATTTTATGCATCTTATGCACTTTATTTAGGGTTGCCACCCGTCCCTTAAAATACGGAATCGTCCCGTATTTAAAGGTAAAATTATGTTTGTCCCGTATTTTACAAAGGCCAACACATAGTTGAATCAACAAATAAGTATTTTGCACTGTTTATAATACTAATATAAATTATAATGAAATCAATTTCATAAGTAGTATTAGAGAAGCTCATTTGCGCGTGATTGCATTTTGTTTCCATAACGACGGAGTCTCCAGAACGCGCGGCGTTAAAGCCCTTTCATGCGAGCTCAGCATGCGTTAAACCTGTGCGGTTTAAAACATCTGGAGCTCACATCTGCCTTTTGAACACAAGGCTCTCCAGATGTAGGGCTGAATGGGAAAGTTATCAATGGGTCTGTCCTGTATCTAATGATGAACGTGCAATTTGCAGAGAAGCATTTCAGTTGCTCACGGTGGTCTTTCTTAAAGGGATAGTTCACTCAAAATGAAAGTTCTGTCATCGTTTACACACCCACAAGTTGTTCCAAACCTGTAA
>NW_015646170.1:22755-27266 GCF_001515625.1 Sinocyclocheilus rhinocerous | reverse complement strand
TTTTGATTAGTAATATAAATATATATATATATATATATATATATATATATAAAACTTGCCCCTTTTAGACTTGCACTTATTTACTAACTGCTTGTTTTCTTTAAAAAAAAACTAACACTTGCTTCTCTATCTTTTTGTATTATATTTGTTTTCTTTTTATTTATTATACAATTAACAAAAGCAAAAAAGGCCTCTAACACTAGCTTGCTCTATTCTTTTTCTATTCTGTTTTATTTTCATTATACTATTTATTTATATGATTTTAAAAAAAACTTGCTATGTGTACTGCATTAAGCTAACAGAGACTTGTTATAGCACTTGCATATCATTGCTCTTTTGTTGATTTTGATTGCTTCTATTGTCCTCACTTGTAAGTCACTTTGGATAAAAGCGTCTGCTAAATGTAAATGATAAATAATCTTTTGTGTATTTGTTTGATGGATAATAAGGTTCTTCGCCTTATTTGTTTCAGAGTAGCAACAGCTTATCTTTCCAGATAACGTAGCTCTGACATAGCAACACCCAACATAATCACTTGCATTTTATGCATCTTATGCACTTTATTTAGGGTTGCCACCCGTCCCTTAAAATACGGAATCGTCCCGTATTTAAAGGTAAAATTATGTTTGTCCCGTATTTTACAAAGGCCAACACATAGTTGAATCAACAAATAAGTATTTTGCACTGTTTATAATACTAATATAAATTATAATGAAATCAATTTCATAAGTAGTATTAGAGAAGCTCATTTGCGCGTGATTGCATTTTGTTTCCATAACGACGGAGTCTCCAGAACGCGCGGCGTTAAAGCCCTTTCATGCGAGCTCAGCATGCGTTAAACCTGTGCGGTTTAAAACATCTGGAGCTCACATCTGCCTTTTGAACACAAGGCTCTCCAGATGTAGGGCTGAATGGGAAAGTTATCAATGGGTCTGTCCTGTATCTAATGATGAACGTGCAATTTGCAGAGAAGCATTTCAGTTGCTCACGGTGGTCTTTCTTAAAGGGATAGTTCACTCAAAATGAAAGTTCTGTCATCGTTTACACACCCACAAGTTGTTCCAAACCTGTAATAATCTCTTTCTTCTGTTGAGCATAAAAGAAGATACTTTTAAGAATGTGGGTAACCAAACAGTTTCTGGTCCCCATGACTCTGATAGTATTTTTTCTCTACTATGGAAGTTACTGAGGACCAGCAGCTGTTTAGTTACCCACATTCTTCAAAGTATCTCCTTTTGTGTTCAACAGAAGAAAGAACTTTATGCAGGTTTAAAACAACCTGGCTAAATTGACTGTTCGCAAAGACCCGCGCTCCTTAGTTACTGTTGCCATCCCGACAAACAATACTGCTCTCACGCTACACATCATGTTCTCATGCAGTGAAAAATACATCGCAGAGCAAAGAGGAAACTGACATCGTGCAGACAGACAAGACAAAGATGAACGTGCAATTTGCAGAGAAGCATTTCAGTTGCTCACGGTGGTCTTTCTTAAAGGGATAGTTCACTCAAAATGAAAGTTCTGTCATCGTTTACACACCCACAAGTTGTTCCAAACCTGTAATAATCTCTTTCTTCTGTTGAGCATAAAAGAAGATACTTTTAAGAATGTGGGTAACCAAACAGTTTCTGGTCCCCATGACTCTGATAGTATTTTTTCTCTACTATGGAAGTTACTGAGGACCAGCAGCTGTTTAGTTACCCACATTCTTCAAAGTATCTCCTTTTGTGTTCAACAGAAGAAAGAACTTTATGCAGGTTTAAAACAACCTGGCTAAATTGACTGTTCGCAAAGACCCGCGCTCCTTAGTTACTGTTGCCATCCCGACAAACAATACTGCTCTCACGCTACACATCATGTTCTCATGCAGTGAAAAATACATCGCAGAGCAAAGAGGAAACTGACATCGTGCAGACAGACAAGACAAAGCAGGTTACTTCTGATATGAAACAAGGTCTCAGGACTCTCAGCTTTTATATTGTTTAATTTTTTAAAGAAATTCAAACAATAAATACCATTTTGTGGCCCTTTAAAGAATATGATGCTGCTAAAAATAACATTATTTTGTGTATTTGGTATAATGAAATGTGTTTATGCGGTTTAAAGTAAAAAAAACACATTATTTTCCACATACTGTACATTATTGTTTCCGCCCCCACATACCTACGTCACTATTTGGGCGGCGTTATGCAACTCTTCCCAGATAGTGACGTAGGTATGTGGGGTGTGTTAGAACGAGCCGTTTTAGGTAGGCGTGGCTGACTCTTAACTTTTATCTAGAATATCTCTTTGGATTTGAGACTTTAGTCTTTGCAACTTTACAGATCTTCTTTATGCACCAAGAGCTTGTAACACTCCAAAGAGAAAGGAAAAATTGAAATCGCATCATATGACCCCTTTAATGTGTCGTGACAGATCACTGTATTGTCTCAGTTTAAACACGTGAGCCGATCGTCTTTTCATATTTACTTAAAGCACGAAATTAACATGAATAAAAATCAGAAAGTATTTTATCTCAACTGCGAACACACCATTTTTCAAGTTTAAGTCCACTGAAGTTAAGGCTGATTTAAGGCCGATTTATACTTCTGCGTCGAGCCGTAGGCTGTGCGTAGTACGCGCAGGTTACGGCGAAGCCTGACATGCACCTCTCCAAAAATGTCACAGCGTGTCAATTCTACGCGGACCGCAAGCGCTGTGATTGGTCTACTAGGACCCCTCCCTCCGTATGCATTTGAGTTTTATGTGTGATTTTTACACTTCAATATATTTTAATGTTACACCTTCTTATTTAAAATAAAACAAAGCAAAGAACAAGTGTCTTATTTATTATAAAATGTAGCATTATACATCACTTTGTTGTCCGCAACAAACAATGTTGTTCTGCCATGGTACAAGTCCTTGTGGAGATTGAAAGAATGCCATCTACTCCTTTTCTGTTGTCTCTCTTTTTTGTAGTTTTAAATAAATTATCTGTTCTTTGATATTTATTTGCCGCTGTCACGGCTGATGCTTCTGCGACAAGCTGCTTCTTCTTTGGCTTTTGCGTGGTACTGCAGGTTACACAAGCAACATTCCCATGGACACTGCAGACTAGCGGTTTGCATGTGTACTGCACGTTGACCCGGACAACGACAAAGAAGTATAAATGAAAACCGCTGCACTGCCTACGGCATAGAGGCAGTGGTGGACGAAGTACACAAATCAAGTACTTGAGTAAAAGTACAGATCCGTACAAAAAAATATTACTCCAGTAAAAGTAAAAGTACTCCGTTTTCAATTTTACTCGAGTGAAAGTACAAAAGGCAGAACATCACAGTTATATATGACATGAGAATAAGGCCTGAAGTTAGGAAGAACATTTTAAGGAAAATATAATTAGATTTTCATAATGATTTTTTTTCTTCTCAAACATCGTCTATTGTGTAGAAACACCCCTGGCCAAATGCCCCCAGAGGCATCACTTCCCACTTTGATAATTACTGTAGTTACCTACCATGTTCTGAACATCACATCCTTTCTTTTTCCCTCAGATGTAATCTATCTAGGTGGTTGAATAAAAATATTTGGACTTTATTTTTAAAAATTACCTCACTTTAGCACCAGCAAGCTCATTAGCCTCGCACTAAACGGTTCATTTGAATCAGTGAGTTGTCGACTCGAGAACAGCTGCAATCGGATCATTCCAATTCTTGAATGAATCGTTTGGTGTGATTTGCGAACCGATTTAAAAGGTTCATTGAAAAGATTCAGTTCGTTCATGAATCAGACACCGCTTCTGCGTCTCGGAGCACGTGATATATTATAAGGAGTAACGATAAGTTTTATGAAATGTAGTTAAGTAAAAAGTACGATCTTATGCTTTGGAATGTAGTGAAGTAAAAGTAAAAGTTACTCAAAATAAAACTACTCCAGTAAAGTACAGATACTTGAAACATTTACTTAAGAACAGTAACGAAGTAAAACTACTTTGTTACTGTCCACCACTGCATAGAGGCTACGACGTATGTCCGACGCAGAAGTAAATATCAGCCTTTAATCTACTCTCCTGTCTGATTTGTGGTTAAGGCTAGAAGGGATACAGCTGCGGCTACTTGGCATGCACATTTACATATTTTCCGAGCCAACAATATAACGTGAAACCTAGATATATATATATATACACCTTGCTACGTGTACTGCGTTAGGCTAACCGAGACTTGTCATTTGCACTTATATATTGTTGCTTTTTGTTAGTTTTGACTGCTTGTATTGTCCTCATTTGTAAGTCGCTTTGGATAAAAGCGTCTGCTAAATTACTAAATAAATACATTAATTAACGCGCGGAGACCTTTGTTAGGCGCTTGATCTTTACTTTTTATGATGATTTCGATTGATTTTTGCTTGGTGCAATGCCGAAAAGTTGCCGTGTGGCGTTCTGTACCTCTAACAAGTAAAAAAAAAACTGATCTGACGGTGTATATGACTGATACACTGCAATGATCTGTCGTTAGTCCCGTCCCCCTGCACCG
>NW_015646170.1:5389-22745 GCF_001515625.1 Sinocyclocheilus rhinocerous | reverse complement strand
TATTACCAGTTGTAGCCTATAACCACAGTTTTACTACAAATACCATGGTTAGTGTAGCAAAACATGTTGTTTTCACCATGGTTTAACTATAGTAACCAATAACCATGTTTTTTTTTTGTATTTTATATACATATTTTCATGTTATCTTTATTTTACGGCATGTATTTGTGAAAATGATTAGGCAGCCGCAGCACACACCATAGAATAACGCTGCGCATTTCAAAGGCACTTCAGTGGACCTTAATGTTACCCGTTTTGTCAATGTTAAAAAAACTTTTTAATATATCAATAAGAAAGTACGACAGGCTTTTACTCAAGTCTTTATCACTTTATTAAAATTAAGCAAAACAAAACGACAAATGTTTACTTTCACAAGCTGTCTCGTATAGGCTTGTAGTAAGCTGTCTCTTGCTCAATTAGGTAACAAAAAAATGTCGGGAAACAACACCTCTGGCCATTCCGTTGGGTCGTTTGTCCAGTCACCGGACAGTCCGACCCAATATGGCTCAGTTTTTATGCGTATGTTGCTTTGTCGAGCGGCAGAAATGATTTTATGTAGGCCATTCTGAGTCAACACCATGCTTTTCCGATGAGGGGGAAGTTATCCCCCACGCCGACTCCGCCCACACAGCTATGACACGACACCGATCAAGTCTATGGTTTTTATTTTCTGCGACGTCGCGGCAGGAATAACATACAAAATATGACAGTGATAATCTCAGGTAATAATTATGTACTTTATTCAATGTTAAAAGTGTCTAATGGCAGTTTGAATATTATTTTGCGTGATCTTTATAGCCATAGTGAAAGCAACAATAGATATTTACCTCAGATCTTGAAAATAAATTAAAGCAAACTTGTGGTATGTTAAAACTGTGAACTCACTGCGAACCAACACGTGTATTCCATAACAGAGATGGTATCAGTCAGTCACTCAAAACTGCTCAGTCCATTCACATTATCATCTATTTTCCGTGTCCACTTTTCTTTTCTTCTCACTCGCCAAGTTTTTGCTGTCACATCGTATCTACACTGGACGCGACAACGCATTGCAAATCATTTGAACTTTGTTTCAGTACGTCATAAATAGAACGAGTCAGCAGTTTACTGTCGGGGATTTGTCGCGCCGCGCCGCACACACTGGCTATATCGGCTATATGAGCAATATCACTCGAGTACGAGAGCGATACCGGCTCTATATCAGCATGGCTGTGATTAGGTCAGAGGCCTGCTACCCGACCCGAGCCCGACGGCTCCCGAAATACTTTCGGGTTGGGTTAATGTTTAATGAATAGCTTCGGGCTCGGGCTTATAGCTAAACTATATGCAGGCTACGCTGCTTTCATAGACGCACGCACACACACACACATGCACACGACAACACAGCACGGTAACTTTTATTAGTAAAATAGCTTCGACAGGCTACTGACTCGCAACGTTATATTTCTCTGCAATGAAGGGGGTAAAATCGCTGTTTTTGAAGGAACTAAGCCTCATTGTTTGTAGAGAGAGACGCGCAGACGCAGGTTCACACACGCAACTTTCATCCCTCGCTCTCTCTCTCTCGCGCGCGCGCTAATTCAAATAAATTATATAATTAATCAATTCAAATCCGTTGCATGCAATCGTGAAATACAGCATTTTTTAAAAATTGGCTATTCGTTGTTTGAAAAAAAAAAAATGAAAAAAAAAGATTTCGGGTTCGGGCTCTAAATTTAACTGTGCCGCTCGGGTCGGGTCAGACGATCTCGAGTATACGGGCCGGGTTCGGGCTTCACTAAAGCCCGTGCAGACCTCTTAATCGCAACATGAAAATTTGATACCGGCACATCCCTATATAAATATATATATATATTTATACAACAGTTCGTTCTGGTTCTCAAATCTGATTGGTTGAGAACCGGGAGAAATATTCTATTGTATCTATTAGTTGACTTGACCCTCTAACACTTGCACTCTATTTGTTTTCTAACTGCTTGTTTTCTTAAAAAAAAAAAAAGGCCTCTAACACTAGCTTTCTCTATTCTTTTTCTATTCTAGCCTAACTTGCTACGTGTACGGCATTGGGATAACCACCGAGACTTTCATAGCACATACATATTATTGCTCTTTTGTTGCTTTTGATTGCTTCTATTGTCGTCATTTGTAAGTCGCTTTGGATAAAAGCGTGTGTTCTAAATGACTATGTATGTGTGTGTGTGTGTGTAAACACTGGACTGACTATTGGCTTGCCAGTGGTGCAACACATGTCTGCAGAACAAAATGAATAAACATTAAACATTCGACAAAGCTCAAGTTAAAATGTTTTGAGTCATTGTTTTTAAAACGTTCACATTCCACTTCAGAGTTTAAGTAGCCTAATATTCAGTGACAGAAGGACAAACCACTATATAAAATAATGAATAAAAATAAAATTTTCCTCTCTGTGGGACTGCACGCGCAAATCTCCGATTCCTTTAACCAAGTTTTAACCTATATCAGACGTTATGATTTCGATCAGATGCGTCGGCTGTATCGGTTGATGAGTCAACGTGATTTTATTTTTAAGTTTTATTTTCGGCGAAATAACGTTCTGATGTTCCGACCAAATAGTGAACGTTGATTCAACATCGAAATTTGATTGACGACCGATACTGACCTTTACAACCAAAAATCGACGTTGAATCAACGTCTGCTTGCTATCTGGGTACGTTTACATGCAACCAAATAATCCATTTGTAATTGGTTTGACGGCTCAATCGGACTGAAAAACCTTCATGTAAACACCTTAATCGATCCAATTGAGCTCGATGGGAATGAAATTTTGATCAGATTGAAAGGGGTGGTTTATTCCTTTTTTTTAATACGATTGAGAGTGCATGTAAGCACTCGATCAGCTTGAACCTTGAAACTGAAAGAACTGCGCATGTGCAATGACGCAGAAATAGCGTGATGACTTATGACGCGAAGAATGAGCGGTTCTTCCTTTTGAATAAAGTGTTGTATAAATGCGTGTCCTGTCATTATAAAACTCTCCTTTCACTCGGCAACTGTGAAGTGGAGCAGGACAACCTCCCACCAGTCCTTGTTTTGGATTCTCCTCCACAGGCAACCCGTTTTGGGCGCGGGGAGGGACATGTTTACTGTGTGATAAATATGAGCAGCAAGGCACAGCGGTTTATAAAAAAAAAATCAATTCCGATTTGAAGCTTGTGACATATAAACTCGCACATCAACCCGATCACTTTCTTTAGCGTTCATGTAAACACTACATTCAGATTCATCAATCGGAATGAATTCAGTCCGATTGAACCAAAAATTGTGCATGTAAACGTAGCCAGTGTTGATAGCATCACTGATTATCGCGCTGATTCTATTGTATTTTGTGGCGTCGCGTCGCGCAGCTCGCGTCCGGTGTAGACACGATGTAAATTAATGTCGCTTTCTGATGCTGCGTTTGAATTTTCATGCCACATTATTTGACATTAGCGCGGGCCAAACATTTTTCTCTCACAGGCCGGATGTGGCCTGCGGGCAGCCTATTGAGGAACCCTGCTTTACATTGTCGCAATGACCGTCTTTTTGCAGTAAAGGACCTGTCATAGTTTAATGCATGGGAAGAAGACATGAAGCGATGTGAGGTTAGCTGCATTGAAAACAGATGAGCGCTCATGTGCATATAAAGCGCCAGATCGGGGTGAAGTTCACAGGATTTTGACCACAGAATGATAAGAGCACATTTTTTAACATATTATTTTATTATTTAACAACACTCAGTATTTAAATTAAGCGCTGCAAGCCATGCATACAGCGCCAGACATGACAGATTTTCTGGTAGCAAAATAAGTACTTTAAAGGAATTCCTTAGCTTATTACCATTACCGTGACAGCCAACAACAAAAGCTTACAAAGCTCATTGGTCTGAAAAGCGAGGTGTGCTCTGATTAGCCAGTGCGTTGTGATTGGCCCCAGCACGGATCAGCTCCAGGTATGACGAAGCGGATATCGTCCTCTTTTGAAAGTAGTTTCGCTTTCACAACGAAACACAGCGCCTTGACGACATGGCGGCGGCGGCAACAACAATACTACAGCGAGAATAAAAGTTACGCCTTCTTTCTTTGCGTGAACATTTGGGAGGCGTTATGCAAATCTTCCCACATCGTGACGTAGACATGTGGGGGCGTGTTAGGGGGGGGGATTACTCTTGTCTATCTTTTTAAATTAATTTTATTATTCTTACACGTGACCTTCACCACACTATTTTGCCTCCCTAGGTGACAAAAGCAAATTTACTACATGTGCTTGCCTTGCATAATGATCATTATACATTTAAAATTAAGCATTCACTTAACCAACATTAGCCAATATAGACATATTAAAATCAACTGAATTAATAGGCAGCACAGGACCACAAAGAACAAACTCAATATTATAAACAGAATTCCTCCAAAAAAGTTTGTTAACATGTCACACAATACATAAAGGTACTGTTGTTTGTTGCCACAGCAACTGCCTACAATTCCATTTTCTCCTAAATCACACAAACACACGTACGTTCATGCAGAACAAGTATAAGCAAGATTAAGACAATAATCACAATATTTATATTGAAGCCCAACCTCCTCAAGTCGTCTTCTTTGCTCCTTCTGCTGTTCAATGCGTTTCTGTCTCTCAGCCAACAATTGCCGCTTATATTCCTCCTGTTCTCGGAGTTGCTGTTCCTGGAGTAGCTGTTGTCTCCTCAGTGCCTCTGATCGCTCCTTATTCTCTTGCTGCAGACGAATGAAGTCACGTCGCAGAGTAGATTCACCAGGCACGTTCACTATAGAACTGAGGGGACACATCAGTTAAGGTCCTTGCACACAAAATTTTTGTATGCTTTTTTTCCATTTTTTCGTGTTCGTCATCCTTTCCTATCAAAATGCTTGCTACGGATGCAAAAACACAGAAAATCAAACCTGGTCCGAATTTTTTTATGACGGGCGAATGTTTCGGAGGCAGTGTGTAAACATGATTGACACAATGTGAGGTTGTATTTATTTTTCAACATGCGAAAATTTCGGACGAAAAAATTCGGACTCAGTGTGCAATGGCCTTAAGACTTGCAACAAACCACCCAGGAATACACTGAAAGTTTCGAGATACATCTGAGGCTAAGTATTTGTTATTTTGGAACAAAAAAAAAGTTTTTGGCAAGTTTTGTGATACCTGGGTTCTCCTTCCTGTTCTTGTGCCTCTTCTTCCTCTTCTTCACTTCCACTGTACTCGTATTCCGTCTCATCTGAAAGGAGAAAGAAATTAATCAAAAATATAATTTGCTTTAAAAAAATAATTCATGCAAAATACTTAAACTCAGCTTTACAAAGTGAAATAAAACACTACAAAAATCAGATAACAGAATTACACAGGGAGTGGGCAACCTTTATATGTATTTGTACTACATTATATGCAGTGGTATTGGTATTGTCTATGTGTTTTACAACTAATGCTAATAAGCAAGGTTTACTTGGCCTGATCCACAGATGCATGTTTTGCTGTGTTTCTCATCTGTTCACGGAAAGTGTGGGGTTGCCCAAATTGATATGTTCTATGCACTGAATTGTGCGAATAGTTCTTCTGTGCCACAGGAAAAGGAATTTGGCTTCAGTACCGAATAAAACCTGCTACATGATTGCTGCAAGAGTTCTGGCATGCAGGTATGAACAACATTTCTAAAATGAACAGCAAATGAACATCTGGGTTTTAATTAACTCTAGGACAGAAAAATGACTGACAAAAGTAAAGTAAATCAAAAGTAAGAAAGTTCAAAGCTTATTGTGATTATTGGATGGCAGACACTACAAATAAAGCTTTGTTCACACATATGAAAACTGCACAGACTTTGCACAGTTTTGGGATTTAAGTCGATTTATCTGGGTTCATCAAATGAAGCTTAAAAATCAAGAAATTTATATTATCAGTCCAGCACTAGTGTCCACACAGTTGATATCTTCACCTGTTGAAGTTTATCTACATTGTGCACGAAACAGACAATGGCATAAGACAAAACACCCGATAGGAGAAACTGAAACATTAATGAAAAGTCAGTGTCTGTCAGTGATTTCAGCCCTCCAAACTGATTTGTTAATTTAAACATTTTTAATTTAAATTATACAATGTCCTAGTGAAAATCCAGACAAAATCAGACAGGGCAAACTCTTTCACAGCACTATAAACTGTTTTATTATTTAAAAAACAAATCATGTTAAGAATTCCTGTATTGAAGTGTCTAACCTCTCTCTCCTCTCTTCTTACGAGTGCGGTCGATATGGTCTTTGAGCTGGATGCGAACATGTCTCTCGTTAGGTTGGTCTCTAATGAAAGGATGTTTCAACAGTTGCTCGTATTGTCTATGTGTTTTACAACTAATGCTAATAAGCAAGGTTTACTTGGCCTGATCCACAGATGCATGTTTTGCTGTGTTTCTCATCTGTTCACGGAAAGTGTGGGGTTGCCCAAATTGATATGTTCTATGCACTGAATTGTGCGAATAGTTCTTCTGTGCCACAGGAAAAGGAATTTGGCTTCAGTACCGAATAAAACCTGCTACATGATTGCTGCAAGAGTTCTGGCATGCAGGTATGAACAACATTTCTAAAATGAACAGCAAATGAACATCTGGGTTTTAATTAACTCTAGGACAGAAAAATGACTGACAAAAGTAAAGTAAATCAAAAGTAAGAAAGTTCAAAGCTTATTGTGATTATTGGATGGCAGACACTACAAATAAAGCTTTGTTCACACATATGAAAACTGCACAGACTTTGCACAGTTTTGGGATTTAAGTCGATTTATCTGGGTTCATCAAATGAAGCTTAAAAATCAAGAAATTTATATTATCAGTCCAGCACTAGTGTCCACACAGTTGATATCTTCACCTGTTGAAGTTTATCTACATTGTGCACGAAACAGACAATGGCATAAGACAAAACACCCGATAGGAGAAACTGAAACATTAATGAAAAGTCAGTGTCTGTCAGTGATTTCAGCCCTCCAAACTGATTTGTTAATTTAAACATTTTTAATTTAAATTATACAATGTCCTAGTGAAAATCCAGACAAAATCAGACAGGGCAAACTCTTTCACAGCACTATAAACTGTTTTATTATTTAAAAAACAAATCATGTTAAGAATTCCTGTATTGAAGTGTCTAACCTCTCTCTCCTCTCTTCTTACGAGTGCGGTCGATATGGTCTTTGAGCTGGATGCGAACATGTCTCTCGTTAGGTTGGTCTCTAATGAAAGGATGTTTCAACAGTTGCTCTGTAGAGGGGCGATGGTTGTAATTCTTCACCAGGCAGGTTTCAATAAAGCTGAAGAACTTCTTGGACCTTTGGAAAATGGGAAAAGAAGCTTAGAGAGAAAAGCAAAGTCTGGTCTGTTAAAGGGGTAATTCACCATTGGCAAACTTGGGTTTTTAATTGAAATATGCTGCCTATGTAGTAAAAAGGCATTTTTTTATTAATGCTACACAACTGCTACACAACTAGAGAAAACAGTGAAAAAGGGCTGTGGTGAAAATAGGTAGGAAAACTTCAACACCCATAATACACTGGACTCAATCAGACTGTCTGTGTGCAGGGACACAAAAATGCAAAAGTAAAATCTGCAGTTTCAACAAAAGCCCTGTAATTTTCAAAAGTCCACAGGACATAGCATTTTACATCATCCAGTCAGAATTTTCTTGACCAATAAACAGGAATGTCTGGGTGGAGCTAACAAAGAAAAATAATACACATTGCTCATTTACTTTCACTATTGACATTGGAAAAATCCAAAACTGATTGAAAATCCTTTCATTTGACATCCAAAAGTTTACCGGATACCAAAACAACCAAAAGGATACAGTGATTATCAATTAATAAAGGCTCATTTTTGTGAGGTACCTTGTACAATACAAAGCTATGACCTCAAAATACTTTTACCATACCACACATTTTGATGTTGGCATATCATTAGCTCCTCATGTAAGGCTGACATAGTAAACTTGCTCATTTGTAAACTTCCTGTGAAACATTAGTCTTGATTAGTCTTGAGCTCAAAGAATTGAAATGGCATGGTTGTTGCAGCAAATGTGTTTTTATCTAATGTTTGCTTTTGTTATTGCCTGGTTAGGTTTAGGGTAGGGTTTAGTGTAGGTGGTATGCTATTTTGAAATTCGATAGAGCATTATTGTTTTAGCGCCACTCACCAGATATTTCATTTCTGACCAGCCACGATATGTACAACAACCAGTGTAATAAAACACTGACAGATTCACATTCATCTGCTCTTTTAGCGTCACTCACAGGAAATTTCACATTGAAAGTAAAGAATGAGCTTCATTATTATAAAAGAGAGAGGGGTTTTCTGTGACAGAAAAAATCTTGGTAACATTGGACATCACCAATGTGGCTCTTCTGTCACGAGTCATTTATAATTCAAAAATAGTAAAAAAAAAAAAAAATACAAATACGAAGAGGAAGAGGAAAGAAAAAATAAATCACGGGATCGTCTCACCACTTCTTTGATTTGAGCCGTGGAGGAGGATTTCTGGGAATAAGGAAAAGGGCGCGCATTGGATGCATGTCACATAGAGCTGCAGAAAGAGACAATAAAAGAGAATAAACACACTTAAGTGTAGCTTTAGCCAGACTTGGGGAGAAACAGAAAACTTGAAAAAGAGCATTCAGGATATATTAAAAAAAAAAAGGTAATTGTAACTGACACATTTAATAAAAACATAACAATATACTTTTTTGTAAAAATAAGATCACTAGACAGATAACATCCATTTAAAAAAAAAAAAACAGGATAGGTCATAGACCATCTTCGCGTACACCACTTTATCCTGATCTCCATTCTGCAGCTACTCTCACTGAAACATGCTGAAATAGAGTGAACTGACATAGTTTACGTATGAAAGACAGTGACAAAATATAAAAAATGTAATATAAAAATGATTGGATTGCTTCAGAAAACATAGATTAAACCACTGGAGGTATATGGAATACTTTCATGCCAACTTTGTGCTCTTATTAGTGCTGTCAAACCGATTAATCGCGATTAATTGCATTCAAAATAACAAAAAAATAGTTTACATCATATGTGTGTGTGTGTACTGTGTATATTTATTAAGTATATATAAAGACACACACATACAGCATATACTTTGAAAATATTTACATGTATATATTTATATAAATTATATCATATATAAATATATTTAATATATAAACGTAACATATTTTTCTTAAATATATACATGCATGTGTGTGTATTTATATATACATAATAAATATACACAGTACACACACATATATTATGTAAACATTGACAGCACTAGTTCTTATAGACCTTTGTCAGGTTAGGCACCATATTGAATATAACGAGGATGCAAACATGACTGTGAAGGATAGACTTACAGTATTTACAATTCCACACACTGCATAAATGTCCTAGACTATGTAATTTTCATAGCAGCTTTCAAAACTGTTTTATGGAATGTTTGTCTACTGTAACTTCTTCTCAGAGAGACGTTTCGTCAGCTGAACAGTCAGTATTAGGGGTGGGCTATATGAACAAAATCAAATTTCAGAGTATTAAAAAATATATATATTCACAATAATGACATTTCAATATAGTTATTTTATTTTTGTTATTAAAAACAACAAAGCAGCAAATTATAAACAATAGGACAAATACAAATAAAAAATAATCAAAAAGATACAAACTTTCAGTTTCTGCTACAGTAGATAGTAAAAAATACTACAGAAATTTAATAATCAGGTGTTAAACTAAAACACGGCATAGTCTTCAAAGCAGTGGTGTAATGTAACAAAGTAATAAAACTTTGTTAGAGTACTTAAGTATTTTTTTGGAGAATCTGTACTTTAGTTTTTATATTTCTGTCAACTTTCACTTTTTCTCCACTACATTTCCTAATTAAAATTCATACTTTTACTCCGATACAATTCCCTGAAGCATATTCGTTACTTACTACACAAAGGCAGAAGAACACAGACTGCAAGAAAGCAGGTTTGACTTTCAAGTTAGACTTCTAAAAACGGCAGATTATGTAATTTTCCACAAAAGTCAAGGCTGGAGTTTGCAACATACAGTACATTGTATCTTCTGCGATAATATCAGACCTGCCAACCTTTGAAAAACTTTGAGTGCCATCAGTGTAACGGGACCGGGCACGGGGTTTCCGGGGGGTGGGGGTGCGTGTATGTGTTGGGTTCATACATTCCTAGATAGCTACATTATTACCTGAACAATGTCAAAATCGTAATTGCACAATGTGCAAAATGCAAGTTTTAATGTTAAATAGGCCCTTTTAGCAGGTCTGCACTCAGCCACACCCACCTTTAGTTTTTTTGGTTTTCAATTTGATTAGGCTCTGAGGGCTTGGCACATCAGTGTTTTTTTATGTATTTATTTATTTATAGCATTAATGCCATTTTATTTATAGCATTAATGCCATTTAAACAAACAAACAAACAAACAAACAAAAAAAACTCCAGTACACTTCTGTACACTTTTGAAAAACATGGCTTATCATATGTCTACTTAAAATTTCTTTTGAGAGAAGTATTGTTTTTCCTATTTTTACTCAAAACAGGATGGATTAGCCATTATTGAGCGCAACGAAAACATTTAATATCTGTTCCATTCATACTGGACCCCGGAGAACGCCCTCACGCAGAAACTGTATCAATGCATCAATGTTTCCTCTGAGCTACATTAAACTGTTTAAATACATCTAAATGCCACTGTGTGCCAAGTGCCAAATGTGGCTTTCAGGTCCTTCACCCACCACTGCTTCAAAGTATGAATCAAATAAGTCAAGAGCAGCAAGTGATTTTGTTGTTTAATTAACATTAATGACATAAGCCCCTTTCACACAGCAATACCAGTAAATTGTTGTAAAACTGGCAGAATGACTTTACTGGTAAATACAAAAATACACTGTTCACATAGGCAATGATGTTCTGTCTTTTTACCAGTAAAGCACAACTCACACATCAATTTCAAAATACCGGTAAATTCTGTGACATCAACA
The DNA here is from genome assembly GCF_001515625.1 of Sinocyclocheilus rhinocerous. Lineage (NCBI taxonomy): Eukaryota > Metazoa > Chordata > Actinopteri > Cypriniformes > Cyprinidae > Sinocyclocheilus > Sinocyclocheilus rhinocerous. The sequence continues at coordinate 11,682 of NW_015646170.1, read as the reverse complement.
AGAAACGACCTCTAAATGGCTGCACTTCCTGGTGTTGTGTCTGTAAACATGGAGGGCAGGGTTTTTCCTGCATTGAACATTTTTTAGCGGCCACCAAAGTACATTTTTGTCCCACCAAAGTCTTTTTTGATCAGTTGATGTGATTTATGAGTAAAGTAAATGACTGCTGTGATAGTGCACGTGTTACCTGAGGGAGAGAAAGAGCAGAGAGGCCCTCCCCATGCACTCTCTTTTCTCTCCCTCCATTGGACATATTAATAAAAATCAACTGACATGATGGTAAAAGTTTGAAAGACCAAATTCTTTTTTCATGTGGAGCATTCAAATAATTTTTTTTCCCTGAATTACCACTGGGTGCGAATTGTGCTCAAAAAACATGTCACCTTATCTTCTCTGACGAGCGTTCTGCACATGCAACTAACATAAAACACACTTTCAATAAAAGGAAAAAAAATCCTATCCAGTGAAGAAGTGTTTTCCGTGTTGACATCACTCTGCAGCCCAAGACTGGTTGCCCACTGAAGCTAAGCAGGGTTGAGCCTGGTCAGTACCTGGATGGGAGACCTCCTGAGAAAACTAGGTTGCTGTTGGAAGAGATGTTAAATCGCGCGGTAATTGAATACGGTTATAATGATAATTAAAATATGAAACGGTAATACTAACCGTGGGGAATTTTATCATGATTTATCGTCAAACCGGTAATCGTTACATCCCTAGTTACAACTTTTCATACCGGTAAATTTTCAGAATGAATTTACCAGTATTTTGGAAATGTGGGTGTGTGTGAAAGGAACTATAGACAGCAGTGGGTAAAACAGGCCACTGTCCCTTTAAGACCAAATGCACGGCTCTAATATAATGATGCACATCCGGTTTGTCAACAGACTGTGAATACTCTACATGTTAGGCATTTTGACATACCTTTACGTGTATTTGACCATTCAAGCACAATAAAACATGAAAGACAGCTGAATTCACGACTGCATGTTGTCTGATCGAGAGAGGTAGCTTTCTGTGCACGTACTTCACAGGTGTGACGGTCAGTGCAAGCTCCACATCAATTGCGTCTTGAGTTCTTTTTCATAGCTTATTGTGCTTAATAACTCTATTTAACATTAAGCATGTCTCGCTCTTTTATTTTATCTTTCACGCATGTTTCTTTATCTGTAACTTTAAGTAGTACTGTGCTATGTGGATATATTTACATAGCAAAAATAAACAATTTAGAAAAATCTCTAACAATAGGCCCTTTATACCATTGTAACGATATATAGCATCATACTGCCCAGCCCTAATCGGCCTGTTAAATTACAACATTATATGTAATACCATTTATACTATTAGTTGACTGATGTCTTAGTGAGTAATTAGTCATTTGTACTGGAATTCAATGACCAAGTCAATGACTGAGAGGACAGACTAGACCAGGAAATGTGTGGATACTTACGAGGAGCTCCTTCACCCATTTCTATAGCAGTGATACCACACGACCACAGGTCACTCTGGAGAAAGAGAGAGAAAGAAGGCCTCTCAATATTGCAGCACACAATCACATTTATATGCATACCAGAAACTGGTTATTGTGAGAAGCAGTCTAGCAGCCTGTGCACCCACATGTGTTTTTCCATCAAAAGGTCAGTTCAGAGCTAAAGTTCTTCAGTAGAAATCCAGGGGCCGTATTCACAAAAATTGTATCTTATTACTAAAAATTTTTTGTGAGAGGTTCTTCTTCACAGAGCTTCAGAAAGCTGCTGAGAATGGGGAGAAATCTTAAAGGGATAGTTCACCCAAAAATTAAAATTCTGTCATTAATTACCCTGTCATTCAAAACCCACAAGACCTTAGTTCATCTTCAGAATACAAATTAAGGTATTTTTGATTAATTTGAGCGCTTTCTGACTCTCCACAGACAGTGATGTACTGTAACTCAAATGTTCCCAGACCCAGAAACGTAGTAAGAACATCAATAAAATAGTCCATGTGACATCAGTGGTTCATCTGTAATTTTACAAAGCTACGAGAACGCTTTTTGTGTGCAAAGAAAAAAAGACAACTTTAACAATTCTTCTCTTCTGCGTCACCATCCCTTATCAAGAGTACCACGATGCATGCGTGTGCCTTCCTCTGCTCGTAAACAAGGTGCAGCACATGTGTGTTCGATGTCAGCAGCAGCACTCACACGCGTCATGATACTCTCTATAATGTGGATGACAGCAACGCAGATGAGAAGAACTGTTGAATAAAGTCGGGTTTTTTTCTTTTCTTTGTGCACAATAAGTATTCTCGTAGCTTCGTAAAATTACTGTTGAAGCACTATGCTTAACTATGCTCACAGTGATTGGCTGATAGGGGATGGGTCTCTGTCAGTGATTTATAGATAGCAATATTGTAGAATAAGGTATTAAGTTGCCATATTCAAATAAAGATTTTAAAATAAAAATGTTGCCAGGACTTCCGGTATGCCTCATGATGACTAGACATAGGTGGACGTCGCTCCATGAACATTCATCTATTTATTCAGCAGTTTTAGTTATTTCTGTTACATATTCATAAAGCAAGTGACTCTGTGACATATCTACAAGGAAAAATAAAATCTGGAAAATCAGGATGAAACATTGCAGAAATGCTGACTGAAAAGGGGAACGAGCCATTCTAATGATGGACAAAACACAGATCTCCGTCATTCGGTCATCAAAAATCTTGTTAACTCCATTTGAGTATGATTTTCAGAAAATGTTAAGTGCAAGTGTCTGATCATATATAAAGTGGAATACCAACTCTGATGACGCATTGTTTGATTATTGGGGAAAATTATTTATTTTTTTCTCCTGCTTAGTGGTGTGCCGTGGGATTTTTTACATATCAAAACTGCCGCGGGAAACACTGCTCTAAATATGGTAATGGTGGTCTCCCTCCTTCTTTGCACCAGGCATCAATCTCTATTCTTCTAAAACCCGATAAAATTCCATTGAAGTGTGTGTCATACTGTTCAATTTCCCTTCTTAACGTAGATGTAAAAATTCTGGCAAAAGTTCTCTCTCTTAGGTTAGAAACTGTTATTCAAGACATCATTAATCCAGACCAAACTGGCTTTTTTAAAAATAGACAGGGTTTTTTTTTTTCAGAAAGTTGATGAACAATTTACACTTCGTCTGACATTTGTGCCTAAGGCCTTAGTCTCTCTTGATGCAGAGAAGGCATTTGATCGTGTTGAGTGGGACTATTTATTCTATACATGAAAAAAAATAGGTGATAAATTTGTGTCCTGGGTAAAACTCTTACATTCTTCTCCCTTGGCGTGTAAAAGCAAATGTGACCCTGGACCACAAAACCAGTCGTAAGTCGTACGGGTATATTTGTAGCAACAGCCAACAATACATTGTATGGGTCAAAATGATTGATTTTTCTTTTGCCAAAAATCATTAGGATATTAAGTAAAGATCATGTTCCATGAAGATATTTTGTAAACGTACTACTGTAAATATATCTAAACTTATTTTTGATTAGTAATATGCTTTCATAAGGACTTCATTTGGATAACTTTAATGGGCGATTTTCTCAATATTTAGATTTTTTTGCACCCTCAGATTCCAGATTTTCAAATAGTTGGATCTCGACCAAATATTGTCCTATCCTAACATACCATATACATCAATGGAAAGCTTATTTATTCAGCTTTCAGATGATGTATAAATCTAAATTTCAAAAACTTGACCCTTATGACTGGTTTTGTGGTCCCGGGTCACAAATGGTATTAGTCCTGATTATTTCCCTCTTTACCATGGCACAAGACAGGGTTGCCCGCTGTTCCCTTTTGTTTGCTGTAGCTATAGAACCTCTTGCAATCTCCTTTTGTAATAATCACAATATCACTGGTATTCTTACACCGTGTCTACACTGGATGCTAGCGGCACAGCAAAATACTATAGAACTTATTATACTATATACTTATAGTAAACTGCTGCCTCATTCTATTTATGATGTACTGACACAAAGTTCAACTGATTTGCAACGGTCGCCTTGTTAGGTCCAGTGTAGACAGACTTTAGCTGTTGCAGCGCAGCATGACACGACATGACAATTGTCACATCTGGTGTAAACACTGTGCTAGTGCAGGAAAAGAACAGAAAATTTCTCTCTATGCGGATGATGTGGTATTATATGTTTCAGATCCAGAAACCTGTCTTTCCATGTCCTAAATGTTCTAAGAAAGTTCAGTGATGTCTCAGGTTATAAATTAAATTTGCAGTGAGTTTTTCCCAATTAATTTTGCTGCAAGATCTCTTCCAACGTCAATATTACCATTTAATATAACAGTAACAGTAAAATGGAAATATGTTGACCTCTTTAAGCATAATTTTATTGCAATTTTGGAGAAAACAAATCAGGATCTTGCTAAGTGGACAACTCTCCCACTTTCTCTTGCAGGCAGAGTCAATAATATAAAAATGAAGATTCTTATTATTTTGTGTTTGCCTCAAAGTGTAAGGAATTTTTTGACTAATTGAATTTTGATCTCCGTTAACAGATTGAAGTTATTCTATTGGCTTTTTTTAATTTTATGATTGAATAGCATCAATAAAAAGAGTTAAACTTAAAATGTTGCCATATTCCAGGGGTTCTCAAAGTGATGCAAACCCAGGGGGTCCGCAAAATAATTTAGGGCCCTATGATTTCCATGATCAGGGGAATGCGGATGGAATCGTGGAATTCAGTTATAAAATGGAATTTACTGTATAACGCGGAATGTCACGAAATTTGGCAAATTTTGGATTAATAAATCTAAAGTACTGATCAAAAGTGGAGAATGATTAGTGTTAAAGCACAAAAGACTGCTTTTTAATTATGCAGTCTGCATGGTCTGCACATCTGAGTGAATGAATGGCAGTTTCATCCATTGATATCTATGGTTTCATCTACTATACACATATTGAAGCACACGTGACAATTGTGGTGTTTTCTGCAACTGTCTCAACAGCCTCAATGTATGAAGACATTAATTTTTTACATGAATCTCCAGAGCTGAGTCACTTCACCAGAATAAAAAAAAACAAAAACAACTATCATCATATATCACATGCAACACACAGACCATCAAAGTTCTTCATGACAACCTGTCAAAATAAAAGTCTGGTTTACATATGTTGTACTACTATTGTTCAGTAAAATGTACTTCTGAAAGTAATAATAATAATAAAAAATAGAACTCTTAAATTGTTGGTTTTTTTCCAGAAAAAAAAATCACAATTTTTCTTCCATATTTTAATTTTAACAGTAAACCTCTGTTGTGCAGCACTTTGTTAGGCAAAAAAAATAAATTGTAAAATTAAAATAGTTGAATTTTCATTTGATTACATTAAAAAAAAAAGCTGTTCATGTTTTATGCCTTCATTTGATTACCACCATTTTTGATAATAAATTTGTATTAAATCGGAAAATCGGAAACGGAAAACAGAATTTCTAAATAAAACATTTCATAGGGCCCTATTATTATACAGATTTATATAGTTTTTTTTATTTATTTATATTATACAGAATATATTGTTGATACATTTTATTTTGTTTATTAGTTTTATGATTTCAGGTTATTTGACATGAGTGCAGAAAAAATAAATAAATAATAATAATAATAATAATAATGAAATCCAGGAAAAATAAAACAACAGTTCCAATGGCATCTAAGGCTTTGTTCAGAGTGTCAGTGCAAATCCAATTTCTGTGCATATCTGATTGGAATCCGATCTAAATGACTGACTGTCCACTAGGGATGTTTGACGATAAATCATGATAAAATGCCCCACGGTTAGTATTACCATTAGATTTTTTTAAAATCATTTTTTAATCATTTAACCATTTTAATTATCATTATAACCATTAGGGATGCCATTAGGGATAACCATTATCGGGCCGATACTGAGCTCCTGTACTCGCACTCCTTAAAATGCCCCGATACCAAACGCCGATACCACACAGCATGTGATAAGTGCCATATTCAGACAAAGAAACACCGACAACAGAACAACAGACAGCAGAATGGAGTTAAGGATGTCTACTACGAAGTATATGTATGCAATGAATATAATGTTAAACATTCAGTATTAACACCTGTATAGCTGATGTGCGCGAGTTGATAAACAAAGCACGCTGAGTGGATTGAGCGCGCAGCGGCGCGAGCTTGTCGAGTGAATATATCTTTCTCACAGACATCACTGGAAAGTTTGTAGTTCGGTCGGATATGTCAAAAACAAGTAAATAAAACAATGCACAAGTTACTTAACGGTAGGGAGAGAGCG
>NW_015646170.1:0-149 GCF_001515625.1 Sinocyclocheilus rhinocerous | reverse complement strand
AATCTTCTTAAATATAACGGGAACTTTACTCTCCACCCCGTTTAGCGCGGCCGCAGAGTTTAAAAAAATAAAAATAAATAAAAAATAGTGTTCGTGCTGCCTTAAAATTTTAAGTTTAGTCAGGTCCAAGTTTTCACTAACTTCATATT
>NW_015646169.1:202099-205228 GCF_001515625.1 Sinocyclocheilus rhinocerous | reverse complement strand
TAATAAAGTGTTATTTATTGCTGCCTTTAGAAACAGAAATAACACCGTGACCAATAATACAGCACAAAATAATAATAATAAAGAAAAACAAATGTCTATCTCTCCAATTGGAATTAAAAAGGTGACCTCTGCTCTGTAAACATCCATGTCAGTATTTCCCTTTTGAAAATAGATCACAAAAGTATTTAGCAAGGAGAGGGTAACTAAACTTGCATGTTTGTAGAGAGACGCGCTGACGCAGGTTCACACACACACACACACACTTCTCTATCTCTCCCTCTCTCTCGATCAAATAATTAATTCAAGTAGCTAAATGTTATAATTAATTCAAATAAATGTGATCTTACCACACTATTTCATCTGTCTGATCTGAAGTGGGCAGAATACTGAGCTAACGAGCCGTAGCTTCGCGTCAGTCTTGCCTTCACGTCGTGCATTAAAAAAGTGGTATCAGTACTGACTACACTCTAAAAAATGCTGGGTTGTTTCAACCCAACTTTGGGTCAAATATGGACTAACCCAACCGTTGGGTTAAATTTTTACATTAAATTTTTGACCCAAAGTTGGGTTGAACAACCAAGCATTTTTAAGAGTGTATTATATTTTTGGTATTGTGACATCCTTATTATAAACTGATGATACACTAATGGCCCCCTTGTTTTGTCTGGTCTTCGTTTAGGTTTCTTTTTGGTAATTTGGTTCTGAAATTGATGTGTCCCAAATGTAGGACACAGGGCAGAACAGAAGGTCACATCCATAGACCCCCTGTAGATTTTCTCTCAAGAACAAAGTATCTGCGCATGCTGTGAAATTAATCAGCTGTCTGTTACTGTCATCTGGCTCCTACCATAGCAGAGTGTCAGGATGTTAACATTTTAGCTGAAAAGACCGGTGGGGTTGGGAACCAAGAACTGGTTTGTATTCAAGATGAATAATTTTAATCACATTCTACATTCTACAATCACATTCTTGCCTTTTTAAGCACCTAAAAACAAACCTGAACTCTTGGTTTATCGGTTTGAATGAGTCTGATTCACTCACTTACTGAATCTCTCAGAACGGTTCTTGACTTATCCATGCAACCTCTATTCTTTACGTTCAGTCATGTCCAATTATAAATGAACTAACTGTTACTTTAAAAAAAAAGGCATGGCGTGGTACAACCAGTGTAATTTTCAATTTGTTTTTGTTTAGTTTTTGGTATTGTTTTTAATTTTTGATTTGGTATTTGTTGATGTATTTAAAAAATTTTTTAATGGTTTGGGGTTTGTTTTGTTCTTGTTGTTGTTTGGTTTTTGTTTTTGGTTTGTGTTTTATTTTTTGTCGCTTGGCTTTTTGTCCAACGTTACACGCTACTCCTCCCCATTCGAGTGGAGATATGGCCTTGCTCAACACTTGTACAGTGTGAAGTCCCCACCTCCTTCTGCTACTCCTCCACTTCCTGCTCTGCCTGGTAGCAGTACTAAAGCCTGATCACTTCCTGTCCCATCCGGCCCATGGTAATCCCAGTGCATGGCATTCCTGTGGGTGTGTTTTGAGCCCTTACGTAAGGCTGAGAAGCCACAGGGACACCAGCCTAAGTACAATTTAACCTGTAATGGCCGACCGCTGTTTACTAACATTACATTTGAAAGGCAAAAGCAGGTACAGGTTGAGGGCTCAAGTGCACATCTTTAATGATAATGAATAATAAATAATAAATAATTACATATAGAGTGTCTATGATGGCTTAAAATGCCTCTTGCATAGGAAGCTCACTTGCTTCTGTCACTTAGATTGAATGTTCTGCTGCTCAGTAAAGCCAAACATGTGAATATGTCTTCACTGCCATTCACAACTCCTCTCCCGTAGCCTCATGGGATATTAAAGTGTCCACTGGATGCATGCTTCAAAGTCTCGATGGAAGTAGTAGGTCAGCAGGATACATTTTGCCTACTGTTTTATGAATACCGTGAATTCAGACATGCTACTCTTTTTCACACACTATTCTAGTAGGGGATATTTAGATGGTAATATGTAGTAATGCATATTTAGATGCAGCCATTAAGTGCTATGGACTTTCATTACTGTGCCATATTTAATTTACATGAATGAAAAAGTTGAAAAATTTACATGAATGAAAAAGTCCATTCAGTGGGTTGCATTAAGACATGGGTCTTTTCTCATCTAAATTTTTCAAATGATTTGTTTCTTGTCCACTTAAACTAACTATGAAGTACATGGAAATGAGGTCACCATGATTTTTCCCCTCAATTTAGCCTCATTTTGTGCAAGATTTCCGTTCATTCTGCACATTATCACTCTATTTTCCTCTTTCTTTGTCACCCATAAACTCTCTCTGGCACAGGGCTATGTCTTCAGCAGCCACCACAGCCCCGTCAGTGGACAAGGTGGACGGCTTCTCCAGGAAGTCGGTCAGGAAAGCCAGGCAAAAGCGAGCACAGAGCTCGTCCCAGTTCAGATCTCAGGACAAGCCCATAGAGCTGGTGCAGCTACCTCTGCTGAAAGGTAAGCTGTGTTTACGTGGCCAGATGAAGATAATGGTTTGCTGATGTCATAGTGCTTTGAGCTAGTTTTATTGGTCTGATAGAGCTGATAAGGATGGTTGTACTATAATAACAGAAAAGGAAAGCAACACATTGAATGCAGACAAACTGTCGCTGTGTGACCATATGAATGAAAGGTCTTAATTTTCAAGATGGGATGGTTCTGTTAAGTTTGTGTCATGTTGTCCCAGTTTTTATGTTGTTTTTTGGGGTTAAGATTTTTAAAGGTGACACATTATGCCCCTTTTTACAATATGTAATATAAGTCTCTGGTGTCCCCAGAATGTGTCTGTGAAGTTTCAGCTCAAAATACTCCACAGATCATTTATTATATAATTTTGAAAATGCCTATTTTGAGTGGAAGCAGAAACACGCTGTTTTTCGGGCCTGTCTCTTTAAATGCAAATGAGCTGCTGATCCCCGCCCCCTTTTCCAGAATAGAGCTACGCCATTACAGCTCATACCTGCTAAAAATATCTGTTTTGGTTCTGATTATCATTTTTATCGCCTGAAATCATGCGTTTTAAACCATATGAGTTTAAACTTCATATACACAGTTCTCTGAGTGCACACGGACAGAAAG
>NW_015646169.1:162884-202040 GCF_001515625.1 Sinocyclocheilus rhinocerous | reverse complement strand
TTTTCCAGAATAGAGCTGCGCCTTTACAGCTGGTATCTGCTAAAAACATCTGTTTTGGTTCTGATTATCATGTTTATCGCGCTGAAATCATGCGTTTTAAACCATATGAGTTTAAACTTCTGATATAAGGTTTTCCGAGCGCACACATCCGAAGCACATGGACAGAAAGCTGCTATCACAGCATGTGAGTACTATGTTTAAGTTAAAAACACACGAGTTACAAAAACAGTCGGTTATGTCTGTGAAGGTAAACAGCTGGGAAATAAATCGCTTGTTTATTTTAGATCTGTGTGGCAGCAGCAATATACAGTAAATAAATCAATAAATCCACTGCTCTCTTGTCTCCTCTGAGGCTGGGACCCTAAATATTGTTCTGTGCTCGTCTGTGCAGCCAAAGACAGAACAGTTAGCATGTTTTGCTCAAACTTTCGCCATGGCATTACACCGTTGTCGCTTGTGAAATCAAAATGACGGCGCCTTGGGTGTAAACTTACAGATTAAGGGGCGGTAATATTATAACGAGATCCCTTTGCCACGTCACCTAGGGAGCGAAATCAGACACGCTCGTTTTCTCAGAGGCTTGCAGAAAAAGGCTTATCAAAACAAAGTGATTGGATAAATCTTTTTCACGTTTCCTTGGTTGGTAGATGCACCAGGGACCTGATTATAGCACTTAAAACCTGGAAAAGTCTGATTTTCATGACATGTCACCTTTAAGACTTTTTATGTCTCTTATGCTCAACAAGACTGCATTTATTTTAAGATAACCACAGTAAAAACAGTAATATTGTGAAATATTATTAAAATTGATTTAAAATTCCTGTGAGAATTATTTTTCAGCATTATTACTCTAGTCTTCAGTGTCACATGATCCTTCAGAAATTATACTAATAGCTGATTTGGTGCTTGAGAAACATTTCTTATGACCAATTTTGAAAATTTGTGTTGCTTAATATTTTTGTGAAAACTGTGATGCATTTTATCAGGGTTCTTTGAATAATAGAAAATTTAAAAGAGCAGCATTTATTTGAAATAGATATCTTTTTTTTTTTTTTTTAACATTGTAATCATCATTATTGTCACTTTTGATAAATTTAATGCATCTTTACTTTAATCCAGCAATTTATTTAAAAAAAAAAAACTTTAAATGTTTTAATAAAAAAAAGCCAGTTCTCCTAAAGTGTATTTCATCACATTAATCATGAACATGTTACATGTTAGACTAATGTTTGACATCCACTGTATCTAAATACATTTATGAACAGTATATCTATATCAGTATAATGTTTTATCATTTAAAACCTAACAAACTTCTTTAAAATTTTGCTGTGTGCTTATGCTGTCTGTGTAAAGTGTTTAAATACTATTAAGCCACATTACTAGACACATTACTAGTAATAAGACACATATATTACTGTCTTGAATGGCTTTTCAAACTCAAGCCCCTATCAACTGGAATATTTAGATGTCAAATGCCAGATGAACCTCCAAGCTAATATGTGAAATACTTTAGGCTTCCTACCAACACCCCTGAAACATGAGACAGATTACAGTAGAAAAGTCAAAGAGGTTGATGTAAACCATTTGTAGAATTTTAGTACTCCTGTATTGTTTTGCATTAACTCTTTCTTTCTGTCTGTCTAGATGTTTCTGCACAGGAACAACCAGAGCTTTTCCTCAAGAAACTGCAGCAGTGCTGTACTCTGTTTGACTTCATGGAAACACTGTCTGACCTCAAAATGAAAGAGTATAAACGCTCCACCCTTAATGAGCTGGTGGACTACGTCACCCTCAGCCGGGGCTACCTGACTGAGCAGACCTACCCTGAGGTGGTCAAAATGGTGAGATTTAAAGATTAGTAGCGCACACTGTGATTGGAAGTTTTCTGTGATTGTCTAGTTTATATGCCTATATAATTAAGAGAAACCTCAAGTGTTGCCTCTTTTCATTTCTCACAGGTGTCCTGCAATATTTTTCGGACTCTTCCGCCTAGTGACAGTAATGAATTTGACCCAGAGGAAGACGAGCCCACGCTGGAGGCCTCATGGCCACACTTACAGGTAGAGAGCCATTGTCAGCATCAAATTAAATAAGAATTAATCAGCATTTTAAAATTTAATGCGTGTAAAAACAGACAAAGGTCAATCAAACATGTTAAAAAATCAAACAATATGGGCTTTAAAGGGGTCATATGATGCGATTTCAATTTTTCCTTTCTCTTTGGAGTGTTACAAGCTCTTGGTGCATAAAGAAGATCTGTAAAGTTGCAAAGACTAAAGTCTCAAATCCAAAGAGAGATTCTTTATAAAAGTTAAGAGTCAGCCACACCTACCTAAAACGGCTGACTCTTAACTTTTATAAAGAATATCTCTTTGGATTTGAGACTTTAGTCTTTGCAACTTTACAGATCTTCTTTATGCACCAAGAGCTTGTAACACTCCAAAGAGAAAGGAAAAATTTAAATCGCATCATATGACCCCTTTAAACACTCTTAGTCTAAAGATATTTTGAGGGGGAAAAAAAAGTGTCATTACATTTCTCTCTCATTCTATCTCCTTTCAACAGTTGGCAGCCCATAATGAAGTTCATCAATGACCAGTATGAGCAGTACTTGCAGGAGGGGCGTAACATTTCCATCACATGCTTGAGGTATTTGGCCAATCACAATGCACTGTATAGCTGGCCAATCACAGCACACCTCGCTTTTTCAGACCGATGAGCTTTGTAAAAATCTACGCGTTTCAGAAAGGCGGAGCATAGAGTAGAAACAATAATGTACAGTATGTGGAAAATAATGTGTTTTTTTAACCTTAAACCGCATTAACACATTTCATTACACCAAATACACAAAATACTGTTTTTTTTGCAGCATCATATGACCCCTTTAAAAAGTCTTACAGTTGAGATAATTGCAAGGTTTCATTTCAAGGACAAGTTTTCTGATATCTCTCTTCTTTTTCCGCTTAAGCTCATTTATGAGTTCTTCATTCGCTTCTTGGAAAGTCAGGAATTTCAGCCCAGCGTTGCCAAAAAATACATTGACCAGAAATTTGTATTACAGGTGAGTGATTGTCTGTGAAATGTTCTTTGACTTCTCATCCTAGCATGAATCAAATGAAGCCAGTATTGCCAGTAAAACAGTACAGATATAGTTGTCTGAATACTTCAGTTGTGGCATTTTGCTGTCAAATATTTTTTGCATAATTACCACTAAACTGTACATTTGAGTTTGTCAATGATTACCAGTTCCCTACAGTGTTTAAAAAAAAAATATTTTTTTTTATTTTAGTAGCTATGTAATAAGAAAGGTAATAAAGCGGTACACATTGCTCATATAGTTAATAAAACTCCTCTTCTGAATTTCTAGCTCTTGGAGCTGTTTGATAGCGAGGACCCACGGGAGAGGGACTGCCTGAAGACAGTTCTGCACAGAATCTATGGCAAGTTCCTTGGCCTCAGGGCCTTCATCCGCAAACAGATCAACAACATTTTTCTTTGGTAAGTAACTGTCAAGTGTTTTAGTCGTGTATATACAAAATTAAATATTAAGGGGTGCTGATATAGCTCTTTTTCCTCTCCTGCTCTGACAGTTTTGTATATGAGACCGAGCACTTCAATGGCGTAGCTGAACTGCTGGAGATTTTGGGAAGGTATGTCATATTTTAGGACCCATTCTTTGGTTGGCAGTGATATGGAGAAATTTAAACCAAGAAATAGAAAGTTTGGAAAGACATGAAGGGTGACCCACAGAGGTCACATTCCTGTTTTATTTTACTCCACCCTGTCTTCAGTCCTGAGGCATCCAGAAGTCTGAGTCTACTGCATATTATCAATGTCAGAACAGAAGTGAAGTCTCACACGTCTCTGGTTTTACAGCATCATCAATGGTTTTGCGCTTCCTCTCAAAGCTGAGCACAAACAATTCCTGGTGAAAGTGCTGCTGCCTCTGCACACAGTGAGGAGCTTGTCTCTCTTCCATGCCCAGGTACAGACACTCAGCTGTTTGTTACATCTACACATGTCTGTGCTTGCCTGTCTGAATTTCAGGGGCAGAAGAAACAGATTCATGTTTCCATGCTCGTTTATGACAGTTTATGAATCTAAACATTTGAAATGCATTTGTTAATCTGAAGTCATCTCTTGTAGCTGGCCTATTGTATTGTACAGTTCCTAGAGAAAGATCCCACGTTAACAGAACCTGTAAGTGTTCCTTGTCACCATTATCTTCCTCATTCTTCATCAAGTTCCATCTTGTTTCAGCTTGTTTCTAAAGGATTTTCACTAGTTGGCTTTTTTTTTTGTAGGTGATCGGAGGCTTGTTGAAGTTTTGGCCAAAAACATGCAGTCAGAAAGAGGTAATGCCTTCATTTTATGGAATTATTACCTGCAAGTTGTTAATCCATTGTCCATTTTTTTGTGATTTGCTCTCAGAAGGAAACTCTTTAATTGTTGCAACTTCTACCAAAACAATGTATCTTAGCAAGTGATTTCTTCAACTAAATTCAGATTTTTTTTTTCAAGAGAATTGCTTAACATGCTTTTCCTAAATGTTTTTTTTAAACCTTGACTACATTGTTTTCTTTTGTAGGTTATGTTTCTTGGAGAGTTGGAGGAGATTCTAGATGTGATTGAGCCCACTCAGTTTGTTAAGATCCAAGAACTGCTCTTTAAACAGATTGCTAGATGTGTGTCCAGCCCCCATTTTCAGGTAAACACACCACACCCTAAATCCTCCTTACAAACCTTGTAATATCTTGTAATAGCTAGTAACTTAAATATGAATATTTTCGAAAACAAGTTCCCATCATTGCAGTGTCACAGGTTGTCAATTTTCTATTCACTAGTGAGAGAAACCATGCTCCATATTTGCTCACATTACCAGTAGTGGTCGACCGATATATCGGTTTTGCCGATTAATCGGCACCGATAGTTGATTGCTAGAACTATTGGCAAAAATCCATACCGATAGTTTTTACCGGGTTGCGTCCATTGCTGGAGCAGCTGAGAAGGTCCGTTGTCATTATACAGTACGAGAGTGGCCTGTGGAGGCGGAATAACTGATGCCTCGTGCTGTTTGTTTTGACGCGTGAGGCTGCGCGCTGCACAGAGCGCGACACTTCAGATGACGATTTAAAGCATCGACAACAAAACCGTACGTATACAGTTAACTACAGTACATATTTTCATATCATTATAAAGTAATTAATTTGTTGGCTTGATGCTGCATCAGTAAAGAAAAAACAACAGTATGTTTGCTGTTATGGCTGAAAGGATGCTAACATTAGCAGTATCTCAAACAATGTGACCAAACAAACGCAAGTTCAATCCAAATGTTTAATGTCACGTTTGCTACCATCTATTTGCATTAGCTTATGTCCATATTTAAAGTTAGTGATGTGAGAAAGCACATTGTTCATGCAGCCAACAGAAATCCTGCCACCCCACAGAGCTCCACTCACAGTTTTCCATTAAATTACATTATACAGTGGTGTGAAAAAGTGTTGGCCCCCTTCCTGACTTGTGTTATCTTTGACTAATATTTAAATTTGTTTGATGATCTGAAACATTAAAGTGTGACAAACATGCAAAAAAAATAAGAAATCAAGAAGGGGGCCAACACTTTTTCACACCACTGTATTTGTCCCAAATCATTGCAACTGTGCACAATGATATCACCGTAGGTTGGAAGATTGTGTATTGTGCATTTTTCAGTGAAACGTTTGTCACGCTTTCTCTTTCCGTTTTGCTAAATTTTTTCAAACACCAAACTTCAAACTCATCAACTCCACTTTGTTCATTCCTGAAATTTTGCCTGTTGGGTGATTGAATAAACTGGTTTAGACCACTGCTTGAATTAAACGCGACGTGTCCGGTGTGTGATGACTGTGAGTTGTTCTAGACGAGACGCAGTGCTGCGCTTTTTGTCCGGTGCACGAATGCCATGTTTTGTTATTTTGATTAGATAATCATTACGTTTTCTAAAATAGAAGCAAATAAAGTGTGAGTATACAGACAATATACATATGCATGTAATTTCAATGGCCTTTGCATAGATATTTTAAGATGGCCATCTTTAAGTATGTCTGTTTATATTTTTATGAAATGGTAAGCTGTAGAAGTATTGTTCGTTGTCAGTGTTAATTTCAACATTTACTAATTTTTTAAATATTAAAGTTGTATCTGTTAACTTTAGTTAATGAACTATGAACTAACATTAATGATCAATGTATAATTCATATTTAATATAAATATTTTTATTCTATTTAAAAACTATTGTTCAGTACTGCTTTTAATTAATTAATTAATTAATTTATTTTTGTAGTAAAGTTCAGCACTATTATATTTTTCATTCAGTATCTTAAAAAAATCTATCGGTTGATTATCGGTTATCGGCCACTGTGGTCAAACCTTGCTATCGGTAAAATCCACTATCAGTCTACTTCTAATTACCAGTTCTCTGTAAAGATCAGTAAGCATGTTTGATCATTAATATCACAAAATTCTGGGCATAAGATCTATTAAATAAAAAAACGAGGAAAAAAATTTGCTCCAGCAACATCGAGTCTGCTTTCACTATTAAGTGTGCAAGTGAAAGCTTCAGGTTCTGCAGTCTAAAATCCCTGTGCAGAACACTACTGACATTAAAATATTTAAAATGTTTTAAATGGAGGTTGTATATTGTTTCAGGTGGCAGAACGAGCTTTGTACTACTGGAATAATGAGTATATCATGAGTCTGATTGAGGAGAACTCTAGTGTAATCCTGCCTATCATGTTTGCCAGTCTCTACAGGATCTCCAAAGAGCACTGGAACCCGTAAGTTTCATATTTATTTATGTATTATTTTTTCTTTTCATAAAAAAAAATAAGTCTTTAGTGTCACCTGATCCTTCAGAGATCATTCTAATATGCTGATTTGCTGCTCAATAAACATTATTATTATTGTTAACCTCAATCTCCTGTAGCACATGCAGATATACATATCATTATACACATACAATTCATGAAAACAACATGCGCACACACACACACAAAAGTAAAAACATTATCAATGTTGAAAATCAATGTTTGTATGTTGCTCTTTTTTTCAGGATACTTTGAATAGAAAGTTCAAAGGAAAGGCATTTATTTGAAATGGAAATCTTTTGTGACATTATAAGTGTCTTTAATGTCATTTTTGAATAATTTAATATAGCCTTCCTGAATAAAATTAATTTCTTAAAAAAAAAAAAAAAGAGCGCCCAAACATGTGATTTGATCAGAAGGTCTGAACATTAACAAGATTGATATACTTGTAAATGGTATTGTTGTCTCTTTGCGCGCATTCCTGCACTTTTGACGAAGTGGTATTATGTTCATCATGTCTTAAAAAAAAAAAAAAAAAAGAGCCCAAACATGTGATTTGATCAGAAGGTCTGAACATTAGCAAGATTGATATACTTGTAAATGGTATTGTTGTCTCTTTGCGCGCATTCCTGCACTTTTGACGAAGTGGTATTATGTTCATCATGTCTGCTTTTCTCCACCATCAGGGCAATATCAGCTTTGATCTACAATGTGCTCAAAGCATTCATGGAGATGAACAGCGCCTTGTTTGACGAACTTGCCGCCAATTACAAATCAGACAGGCAAAGGTAAGAAACAGACAATTAACGGTATTGTTGTGAACTCCTGCAGTTTACAAAGCGCTCAGATAACTTCTATTTTATTGGTTTAGGGAAAGGAAGAAGGACAAGGAGCGAGAGGACCTATGGAGGAAGCTGGAGGAGCTGGAGCTCAGACGAGGCGTCCAGAACAGCGACGGTGTCATTCCCACCTAACACGGACCTCGTGTCTGCCCTTCTGTGTGGCCCCAACCCCAATCCCTTTCTACTCTGCCACAGGGACCCCGTCCCCCTATTTGCTTCTCATGCTGCGTACTTTACCACACACTCCCTCGTTCATTTCCTCCCTTTCAACAGCACTGTAAATAATCCTCTCCCTCTTTCCTGTATCATACTACTACACTGAAAGGAAGAAGGAAAAAAAAACTGAAAATTTGAAGAGACTTAATATGCACTCCTCGGTGTAAAAAAAATGGTAAAATGATAATCAACTGTGGTCAAAGGATATATTTAAGAAAAAACCTTTCAGTTCAGAAATTGTTCAGCGTCTCCATGTCAATATATTGTTCTCAAGGAAGTGCCCTGAGACTTAGAGAACTGTGCTCACCCTGCGATTAAAGATGTCTTATGCGAAGATCCCATCACCACCACATATCTTTTTTCTTTTTTTTTGTCTCTTATGAAGAGAGACTTTTCCATCTAGACATAATTTGACTCCCCTGACTCAGGGGACACAAACCAGAAACCCATGACGTGAATATAAGGAAAACAGTGGAGAAAAAAAAAACATTAAACATCCTCTCTGTGGTGTGTATTTTTTTCTTTTACAGGATGATCGGCCCGGTACTTTACTGTAAAGTATGGACAGGTGTCCATAACTTAATCTGCGAAATGGGCCGCAGTTGGCTACGGTGGTATACTTCGCTCAATAAAGAGGACAAACCTCTCTGAGGACCTTTATTTTTTTAACTTGTGAACTAGATAATGATCTGGTCATAGTTTCATGCTGTCTGCTGTGGAGACTCTTGGGAATTCCAATTTCTTGTGGAAATTCAGTAGTTACCAAGAGTACGTCAAGCTCGGTTTCTCCGACACTAGCAAGGACTCGTGGAATTTCAGTGGCACACAGTGTTCAGAGCTCATCCAGTGTTTTTAAAACCGTTAAGTGACATATATTTTTCGTAAAGAACATTCTAGACAGCTTCTCATGTCCACCCAGATTTCCACTGCTTTTTCTATTCGTTTTGATTTCAGGGTGGGTGGATGTCATCTACATGACTGAGCTGAGCGAGACAAGTTTTTTTCTTTCTTTTCATGGAGTGTTTGAAATGAAATCCTGCTTATGTTGGGGTTTTAAGGGCCTATGTAGGTAAACGCTGATCCGGTAGGTCATAATATCTCTTCTGAAATACCAGCCGCCAGGGCAGACTAGAACTAAAAAGCACTTCGAGATATAGCTCATAAGTTGTTCTCGTGGGACTTCAGCCCCCTTTTTTCTCTTCTTTTATTTGAAGTCCCAACAGTCGTGGTTGTGGATTTTACATGTGAGGAGGATGTATTTTATTATATTTTATTTTTTGGGCTTAATCACTCTCTCTCTCTCTCTTCCTTGTTTTAACTCTCCCAAAGCTCATTGTGTGTTTTATGATGGCCCAAGTTTGACATGTAAAAAAAATTCAAAAGAAAGGGTTTGATGAATAGAATAAATCTAATTATTTTAAAAAAAGAAAAAGATATTAAATCTGTTTTTTTTTTGTGATAAACTGCTTGCTTGGTTTCTTTTTCTTGTTTTTGTAAGTTCAGTGTAATATTTTTTTGACTTCGAAGTGTTTGACAAGAAATGGGAAATTTAAGTGTCTTTATATCTATTATTATTAGAGCATACAAATACATTTTGATCTGATCAGTAATTCTTGCTTTACGGCGGATCGTAGACTTAAAAGTGCATTACCGCCACCTATCTCTCAAGTGGACTATTGACACTCTATCTACAATCTCAATTAGGAGTGTCAATGAGGGTATCTCCTCATCCACCACCAGTGTGCAGCATCCACCTGGATTTACTCACCCTTATGTCATTCCAAACCTGTATGAATCTCTTCTGTTGAACACAAAAGAAGATATTTGGGGTAATCAAACAGTTGATGGTAGCACCTGATTTCCATAGTATGGAAAAAAAATACTATGAATGGCTACTCTCAACTGTTTGATTACCCAAAAGATCTGTGTTTAAAAGAAGACGGAAATTCATACAGGTTTGGAATGACATTGAGGGTGAGTAAATGTTTACAGAAATGATGACAGTATTTTCATTTTTGGGTGTTAAAGACAAAGTCAAGCTTGACTAAAGAAACTGTACACAATGTATGTATACATTAAACAATCTTGATAGATTTGTCCGATGTGAGGGACCCCTTTTATAATTGTAATGCTTTCATCTTGCACTGGTGGCTAAGCTCAATCTATGAAGGCCAGTGAATTACACTACGATGACCAGACATCCCGGTTTTTGGTGTCCTGTCCCGCGTTTTACAGCCCGTTCAAAACAGCCCACAAATCCACTGCAAGTCTGCAACAAAGCCTGACACTGCTGGCTACCAGAGCAAACGTGTAGTGATTATTTTCACCAACAGAGGGCGCTGAAAGCTACACTGATTACTTTGTCTCGCGCCACTTCTTCAGCCATGAAGTACTCAAAGTAGTCACATACAAACTATTTATGGTGAACTAAATAAATACTGTTTGTATGTAATAAGAGGTGTATTTATGTAACAGGGTGGGAAATGGTTTTGCACACAATTTTAAAAGTTACCCAAAGGTCCACAGTCCTGAAGACCAGAGATGTTCTTATGAGGGGGAGATGCCCACCGCAGGTCAGTTCAGATTACGCAGGGGTCTCCAAACTCGGTCCTGGAGGTCAGGTGCGGTGCAGAGATTTGTTCCAACCCTGCTCCAACACACATACCATGTAGTTTTCAAATAACCCTGAAGGACTTGATTAGTTGGATTAGGTGCGTTTATTAGGCTTGAATAAACTGCAGGGCTCCAGCCCTCCAAGAATTGAGTTTTTTTTACCCCTGTACTAGGCATACTAGAAACTCCAGACAGGTGTGTTGCGGCAAGTTGGAGTCTATTTTTATTTGAATGTGCAAGACTTCAGATAAATAACGAAGAATAACAAATTGCAGTAAACGGTTAAATTATTTGCGCTACAAACCAGTGTGTTTATGATTTTGATAATAAATGAAAATAATACAATAACAATCATAAATCAGCACAACGGACTGTTTTGTACAGGTAAAATAACTAGAAGCGGGTGTCACCGCCCGGAAGCCTCTCAAATCCGTGTATCATTCGTTAAATCGTGTTTTGATTTAATATTGAAAGATGAAAAATGAGAAAACGGCTCCTTTTTCGTTTTTTCATTTAAAACAAAAAAAGAATTCAGCTTGATTTTTCATTCAGTGGTGGACAAATGAATAAACAGCTTGACGTAATTGTAAAACTAGGTGAATCCAAAACGAATAGGCTATTTAATGGAAAACATGTTGAATATTAGCCTATAGGATGTTGCTTTACAAAAGAAGCTTCTCCTCCACTGACGTTCATTTCAAAATTGGACAAACTTGTGAGCACTACGAATGAATATTTCAAAGACAATTCTAAAGTTTTATCAAGCTTTAATCACGCTGTATATTTACAACACATTTTTAGTTTTGGCAAAGAAAACTGTCATGATTCTTAAGCATATAAATCAATACATGAAATTCAAAGGGGAAAAAAAACATTAAAAATGTTAAATATAAGTTTACAATTGAGTTCAAGACTGAGTTCAAGTTATAGCTCTTTCAACCAGTGACTGAAAACTGGTCTTCTTATTAGCATTACAGTATATAAACAATTGCATAGGACAATGCAAGGCACAGTGCCGTAAGTGCACTTAAACTGAGTGAAGAATCAAACTCTATGCTACATTAAAGCAAGTGAATGGCGGCTCATTCTTCCTCTCTGTGGAGCAGGCTTGATTCCTCAGCCCGAGGATGGTCGCTAGCACCTTGCGGGCTCCGGAAAGAAGTCCCTGAGGTCAAACTAAGGAACGACTGATGTGAAGAGCAATCAGAAGTAATCAGTACCAGTTCTGGTGTCCAATAACATGGTCGTCTGAGAACTACAAGTACTCACAGGACAGCTTTTGGTAAGTGAATATGAATGCTTGAACTGCAAGTTTTCAGTTGCTTTGGCAGATGGTTAACCTACACATTTTTCAACACATGTCCAAATCAAAAATGCAAGGGCTACACATAATATTGTCCATATTAATTGACACTTGTACAAAAAACACAGTAGGGAACCATTGTTGTTTTGAAAAGGCCACATATTTAACTGCGCCATGATCAGCGGTGCAGTTTACAGCATGACCACACTACATGCCTGAGGAAAAAAACAAGTCTGAAGAACAAAGCCATTTGTGTTTGAGCTGATCTTCAAAGGGGAAAACAAGGGGGTGGCTTCAGAATAGAGCAGTTAGACAATGTATAAGCCTGGTCCTCAGTAAACACATGAGTACTTCAGCTGAAATAGAGAGTGATAGGGTGATAGTGATTTTTTTTTTTTTCACAGTATTGGATCATGTGGAGGAATATGAGTGCCACAAAAACAATAATGATAAAAGATATATAAATTAAAATGCCAATATAAAGGGAAATCACTTTTTACTTTAAAAAAGTAGACCTTTGACATTTAATTCATGTTTAAAATGAAACTAAAATCATACAACAATACAGTGCTGCAGAGATGTATTTTTGTAGGCAAATGTTGCTGGGTTTTTGTTTAAATGTCTACAATAAGGTCTGTTATGAACACAAGCTCAAGATATTTTCCTGTTTTATTCTACGACATAAAATACACCAGTAATACCCCTTGTGACATTTTTAAAGCTTTTACTTGTCTTGAAAAAGGCAGTTGCTAACAAGTGGCTAAATGAGACTACAGAGGTTTTCGGGGACATTAAACACCATCACGCCAAACAGGAAAACATGTCTACTCACTAGTCTGCTTTTACAGCCTCAGTGTGTTTAAAATCACGCTTTTGGAAACGACTCTAACTCAAACTTTCAGGGAAAATGTCACAGCTGTAAATTTCCATGAGGAGGTTTGGCGTCACGACGGTTTTGTTTCCAGGTGCACCATAAAGAACGCGACACACACGTCTCCCAGAAATCTTGTAGAATTAAACTAATCACATGACGACTTAAAAAACTCCCAAAGTGTTTCCCATTTTGTGTGCCTTATTCATCAGACATTCAGCCAACGTTCCATGGACGTGATGTCTGAGGCTGAAACTAAAGTAATGCTAACTTCCAGGTTGCTCTGTAACTGTTTTAAATTGCATTTTAAAATTGCAGCTGGCAAATGGATTAAGAAAAGCGGTGCTTCATGAAAATACAGTTTAAATATTGCATTTAAAATGATTTATTAATATTTAATTTGTTACATTTAACTACATTTTTAACAATGAAATAAACTGTTTAAAATATTTTGTAATTTAAACATGATTTATTTATTTATCTATAAAGATTTATCTATCGATCGATTTTAATTTTTGAATACATTGGTGATTGATTTCTTCATTTTATTTTAAGTGGCAAGTACAGTTCTCCATACTTTTAGTCTTCCATCGGCTCATTTTTATTAGAGGAAAATTTGAGCATTTTTTAAATTGTCATTTGAGAAGACAAAATACAGGCCCTTTCAAAAATCTACATGTAAATGCGTATGAAAAATATAACTATTACAACACCATTATATGGCATCATTGTTCTACACCTACACTGTGTATAGAGATAAAGGTCTGATGGCTTACAAAAATGTGACTAAGTACACTTCAGGGCATCTCAGTTTTGAAAACACAAGGAAATATGAATGATTCATGGGCTAATGTTGTCACGAATATATAAGTATAGTGTGCTTGACTGTCAATCTTTTTAATGAATAATACATTATTTAATGTATCTTTGGATGTGTAGTTCTGTAGCAGTTTATCAGTGTTATTTGAAGTTGCTCATTTTGAATGACCTAAGGATTTGTGGTAAAGATGCATTTCTTAATCTCGTCTCTCTCTTTTTGTATGTTCTACATCTATTTATGAGTTGGCCGTCCTCCAGAGAATTTCCCTTATTAACTACTAGCTCGAACTGCTGACTCCAGAAAGAGCGCAATATTGATTTGAGGTGACTGAGAGAAAGCCAGCTTGTACGGAGGAATGGATTTTCCTTTTTTTCATAAGCCTTGAGAAACCCTATAATATAGTGGTTTTAAAAAAATCCAATGGCCCAGAGCTGAATCTGAAATGTTTGATTGGCGATTGTCGACGTCGTGCCACATTGGTTCAAGTAACCGCAGTCCCATCTGAGACTTCTTTGGCTTGAGAAGCGAATACTGTAAGGCAACGTGGGGAGAAATTAAGGCACTTGTTTTGGACAGTGTAGCTCTCCTTGAGACACACAAACCGAGGGCAAGACCGCTCATTGTCCTGAGGGACAACAGGCGGATGGAGAAAGGAAGGATGTACAGCAGACTGGAGGCAGTTTAGGGTCTGTTACTCTGCCCAAAGCTTTGGAGGAGAGTGGGCGTTCACAGTTGGAGATGTATTTTCCTCACACGATAGCACAACAGCACCTGCAGGCTGCGCAGCCCCGTTTTTGTTTCTTTGGGCTGAAGATAGTCAGGATGGCCTCCTCAAATACTGTCTTTAGTCCCTTCTGAGTCAGTGCCGAACACTCTAGATAGCACTGGGCTCCAATCTGTGGACAACAATATACAATTTTGAAACAAAACACTCAGCTTTGGGTTAAAGGGACAGTACTTTTTTTTTTTATTTAGTGAACTTTTTATTCACTAATAATTTTTCATTGAAAATCATGCTTGAAAGTCATGGTCACCATTCACTCTCAGAAGCTCAAACACTCCGTTGAGCTTTATTTTGTGTTTTTTCTGAACAGCATGAGGATGAGACCAAATTTTAATGAATCCTTTCAGTGCTTTGTAGCACAGTGATGATAGTTTATGAATCATGCTTTCTATTTTTTGAAACCTGTAAACAAATGACAAAACCACCAAACGTATGAACATTCATCACCTCTCTGGCTAGTTTGAGGCCTTGCTCATAGGTCAATGGCTTCTCCTTCATCTGGAGCAGACGTGCTAGTGTCTTTGGGTCATCTCGCAAGTCAATCTGAAGGAAAATAAATAAATAAATAGTTAAACATTTCATTTAATGTATTTTATTTTCCATAAATATTCATATTTTGACTTTGTTTTGATGACTAATCTCAATGTTTGATCTGATAATAGAAAATAAACAATAACTATTATTATTATTATTATTACTATTATTAATAATATTAATGTTTTATCTGATAATAAAAATACAGCAACAATAATAATAATAATAATAAATTATTTATTTTTATTAATGTTTTATCTGATAATAAAATACAAACAACCAAAAAACTAATAAAAGTTATTATTATTATTAAATCACATCACTGTCTGAATTAGAAACTCTTGCACCTGTGTTCCAATGAGGATATAGGGCACGTGAGGCATGCAGGATTTGAGCTCAGGTACCCATTCCTCCTGCACATTGTGATAGGAAGCTGGATTCACAACAGAGAAGCAGATGAGAAAGACGTCTGTGTTGGGGTAGGAGAGGGGCCGCAGCTGGTTGTAATCCTCCTATATGACGAGTAAAGTAAGATCTGCTTTAGACTCGGTTCATTTCTCTTACAGCTGAAATATGATGCAAAATATCTTTTTGAAAAACAAAATATAAGTGAAAGAGGGCAGATGATTCATTTAAAGGTTAAAGCTTCAATTAAAGCTTTTTTGTCTAACATACCCCACAACCCCATCAGTTGCGCTCAATTTACATAATTATATAAATGTATGAATAAATGCAGCCTTGGTGAGCATAAGAGACTTTTAAAAACATTTTAAAATCCTCTGTTTAAGGAGAACCTGATTTGCAGGTACCCCTGGTTGGGGATCACTGGACAAAACAACAGTGAAACAGTAAAAAATGTGGATGTCTGAGTCAATAAATATAATGTTCTGGTAAAATTTAACTTGTAGAGCATCATTATTATCCATGACTTTATTCTGTCACTTATTATGAAATGCAAATGAACATAAATAATTAGGCCTTTAAAATATCAGTGCCGAATGACAGCTCGGCACCAGCGCCAGCATCTTGTAAAAGTTAGTTCTTCTTAAAAGCCATTGATCTCCTAGTAAGTGATCAATAGAAGAGAAGGGCCAGACATCACACAGATGCTCCTCTGTATCAGTGAACTGCTTGCGGGAGCAGATGTACAGAATTATATAACTTTAATTTATAAGGCAATGTGTGGCGCACTATATTAGTCAGTCTTTTCAATTCTGAAACACAGCAAATATTCGTCATTACAGCTCATACTGTGCTTGCTACAGCTATATATCCTAAGAAACATTTACATAATTATATCAAGCTGAACAGTCATACTCACACTTTAGCTTTCTTTATTACTTCAAGCAAAAACGGTCCTTGAAACAAAGTAAAAAAAAAGTGGCCCTCATTGGTAATGTTGGTAAATAATTATACTGTTATGCAAATCAGTACTCTATAGCACTTTTTACCAGTCTGGTACAGTATCTGAGACATCTATTATAAAATATGCATATAATGCTATTTTCCTTGTATTGCATGTTTTCGCTTACAAAAGAATTGTTTATTCTCTCATTTATTTAAATGTATGCACTGTTGGAAACTACATCCTGTTAGGTAATGAATGCCATCCCCCTGTGCAATGTCAGCAACTGCCAAAGTCCTTATAAGAGAATATTCGTCATGGAAAAAAGAGAATAACTTATAAAAGCAATCTTACCAAGCCAATAAAACTGATGCTGAAATTGTTAAACAGACGAGTGGAAATGATAGTAATGATCAATCATGAAAACAATTGAAGTTTAGTAACAACACAAATGTCAAAAGGCCTTTTTATTTTTATTTTTTAGATTTGGGATAATGTCATTTTTATTTTAAAATTGTTAAAAAATTGTGAATAATTCTGAAGCCAGTGTAATTGTTATTGCTAACTAAAACTGTTAAGTCGTAATTAAAAATAAAGCAGAAATAATAAACTTATAAATATTAGATGGAAAAACTTATTTCAGTTTGTTGCCAAGGCAACATTTCAGATTTTCATTTAAGTACTAAATAACTGAAACGAAAATAAGTTAAAACTCAAACAGAAATATTTAAAAATACAAAAACTAAAAATCACAAAAGCACATATAACGAAATTACTAAAAGTACTAAAAAATAAATAAAATATTGATAAATACTATAATTTCATATAAAGAATACTACAATATCACCACCTGACACTGTATATAGAACTTTTAAAAGTAAAATATAAATAGATAACACAAATTCTTATCCATAATGCTAACACAGATGCTAAAGCTAATTTGGATAGGTCACACAAGCACTGGATAGAAAGTTACCGACTTCTCATATCAAGTTCTTTATGTCTGTTTTTTATGTTTAGACATTGTAATCTGTTGCAATATATATTGAATGATACAGAGTTTTAATATTCTAGGATTAAAACTCTAACAACTGGGGTCCCATAAGATGGGTATTACAGGGATGGCTGATTCTGTGATGCCAGTTTAGACACACAAGAAAAGTAAATAGCTGGGCTTTGGTTCAGACGCATCAGGCTGTATATGACTATGTGAGTTTCCTTTTGAAGAATCACTGCAATAAGCCAAAATCAAAGTCATTATGGTGGGCTGACAGTGACAAAAACTTCCCAACCTGTGGTTTCTTGTAATTTCAAGTCAGTGCTTGCAGCTTTATTTACAACATTATTCAAAACAGGCTGTAAATTATGCCATTGAATGTGACTGTGATGCAAAAGGAGTTTGCATTCAGAGTGATCTGATGCATGGCCACAACGCCATTTAGTAATGTTTTTATTACAGTTTCAATGTAAATCTCGGTGCCATTTCTATATTGATGAAATTAGACTGCCTTTAGACGGGGAAAGTTTAAATTAACCTAGTGAAAAACTTGATTTTTGTGTCATGACTCGATCATCTGGGTAAAACGACAGACTGATCTGGTGATGTATGTCAAACTTCTCCAATCATTTTGTCTACTGAAACCCCGCTCCTTTCTTACAATATACTGCAAGCTCTCATTTAAATCTGCCTTCATCCAATCAACAAATGACGGATAGAACCAAGTCCTGCCCTATGTTTTTTTCAGAAATCCGTTTCACTTGGATATACATTAATATGGAAGAAAAGATCTGCTTCTGATACATTGTGACTATATAGACTTCAGAAGCGTTAACTCACTTGTCCAGCAGTATCGTACAATCCCAGTAAGTGCTGCCTCCCAGATACTGTTACATTCACTGTAAAAAAGAAAACAACAACAAAAAAGTTACATTTATTATGCATATCAAACAGCATAAAACAGTGCAGAATATGCCTGTAAAATGTGTGTTTGTCCAGCAGTGTTTCTGCTCCTGCTGTATCACATCTCTCTGATGCACTTCCAGAACTCTGGACCTGCTGTTTGGTTGTGGGTGATAACGGAGGTTGATTTGGAACAGGACAGCTGTCAACAGCAAGGGGTGGCCAGTTTTGGAAAACAGGGAGGGAAGAGCGGTGTGTGTGCTTACATACATATTTTATTCTGTGTTGTGGATGATGAGGGGGAGAGAACGGCTGTGTTGACACAACTAAAAGGAAAAAAACCCAGACAAGTCAATCTTTTGTCATCAAACAACACACAATAAAAGACCACTGCTGAGACCAGGAGAACAGCTGGACTCAACATTTCACTGAGGTCTCAAACAAACCGCAGATTCTAGTCCGCTGTGTCCACACTCTTCCCAAACTCAGTGCTCTGAAAGTGGTTTGATAAGGCTGATTAAAGGAATGTGAGCGTGAGAGAAGAAAGAGGCTGTGACGTGAAAGGTGGCCCTCACCAGATTCTTCAGGCCTCAAGCACCTTCTGAGACACACTGAATTAAATTCAATCTTCTCAACCCCGTGATGGCCTGGAATCAGTGGTGTAGTGGAGGGTATACGCAGGTATACAGCGTATACCCACTTCTTTATCAGTCGGCTTTGCGTATACCCACTTCTAAATCCCCTCTGATGCGCATCATTCAGTAGTGTCCTGCATTAGCCAAAATCTTGGGGTGAACGAAATATGCAAGACTAGTCTTACGTCACTGTTTATAACACAGGCCATTCATCCTTTGCTGGGCCGCTTAAAACAATGGGGACATAAATTAAGAGTATACCCACTTCTCCAGGCACCACTACACCACTGCCTGGAATACTGATGCCTGGGACCACAAAAAAATTACAGAATATTTCATAACCCATCAACTGTACTGAGCCAGATACCCATGGATGCTTCCAAAATGACCAATAACCTTCCTGTCAGAACCAAAGCACTTCCTGCAAACTGTAGATCTGGCACCCTTAATGAGTCAAGAAGCTTCTGGAAAAGGAGAAGATGGACAACCACTCCAACTTCCCCTGAAAACAAGCCCAGCAAAATGTTCAGAAGAAACCCACCACAAATGATTCAGATAAAACACTCCATTATTATGGCAATAAAAATATGGCAATGCAAATTTTGAGTATAGATGAACACCACTGACTCTAAAAATAAATAGAGTTAATCTTTTATCCTGCTGCTTTCAAACATAAAAAATAACAAAAAGCACCATAAAGGGGCTCTAAAATGGTCCATACAACTTGTGTGCTATATATTCCAAGTCCACTGAAGTCATATTGTAGCTTTGTGTGAATATTGATGTCCAGTTCATGAACAAATTCAAATCAGTTGATTCAATTTACAAAACCATTCTGGTTTTTCCAAATCCCATATCAAGGAAAGTCAGTTCACTCTGTGGCCATATTTGCAATGCCTCTGGCAGCTATTTTGGGCATTCAAGACCAACTCTTATCTGCTTGAATGGAGAAATTCCAAAAACTGGTCGCTAAACTCACATTTAAATAACATTTCAAATAAGCAACAAAATCTGACATGAACTATCCCATTAATATAGATTATTATCAAACAGCATTTAAAAAGTATATATTTCAGGTTGGTTCAGCCAATGCTCATGCAAGCTCGCATCTCAGCACACTGACTTATTCCATGGAAACCAGAGGTTGTAACAACAGCTGTAGCGACGCGATGACTTTACCAATTGGCAAGTATTCCACCATATTGCGAGTACAGTACTCCACTCATAGTTATACAAGTGAACAATCTTGGTATATCCCATCTGAAGTGTACGATCCAGTTCTTGAGTCAACTCACTGATTTCGATGATCCAGTTCCAGTGTTTAACAGCTCACTTGAGGGGAAGATTGTCATGGAATATAAAATAAATTTTTTGATTCTCACTATCACCATCATATGATTTCAAAACACTAAGAATGTACCACAAGTCATATGGACCACTTTTATAATTTTATGGTGCACTTTTTACTTTTTAAATATTTTTTACTTTTCCTTCCTTTTTTTTTTGATTGTTCTCCAAACAGGGAACATTTTTTTAAACCACTTAAAAAAGCTAAAAGTTGGTTCTTAAGTAGGTTGTTTTGTTGATTAATTTGTATTACGTACGTTGTTATTTGCGACTGTACATTTTTGTAAATGTGGAATTTTATTGTAATTTTTGTATTTATAATGCAGTGCCAGTGTACCTGTTACCGGGACTGAAGTTTGTGCTTTACATCAAGGACCACAATGGAAATACATTTTGTTTTAAACTTTATTGTGTTATCCTTGACGAATAGAGTGCATTCACTACTTTTTTGTCAAATAAACATAAACATAAACACTTGATATACTGAATGCATAATTTCAATAGTTCTAGTCAGTCATAAATATAAAAAGCTAAAAGACACTAAAAACCCTAAAACAGTTCTTACGCCAGCTTAACTGTTTCACTTGACAATGCATAATGTTTGTTTCATAAATTATGATTACAAAAAGGGTCTATGCGGCCCTTTTAAAATTCAAATGAAATTTTCAGTCATATCTTACACCGCTTTAAGTGATTGCTAATCTCAATGCTAATTTTAACAATCATGTGCTCAACACTGGGGACAAAGAGACAAATACAAAGTAGCACTAGCTCTAATGCCCCTAGCTTAGCCTCGTGGAGGTACAGGGGGTCACTGAGTAGCCGCCAGTGGTGTCTTTCTGAAAGAAAGGAGTGAGGCATTGCAGCTGTAGAAAACCAGCCAAGCGGTGATTTGATTAGATGTGCTTAGAAGTTCTTTCCCTGTAGACTATGAAGATGGACCAGAAACAGTGGCCTTGAGTCTGTCGCTGTGTATCAGCTGTTCTTGACAGGTTCTTTTACCAGCACAATTCTTTTCCCTTCTTGGGGCTGGGCTAAATAAGGAGACTAATCTTTTCCTCATTTACTGATTCTCTGACTCTTTCTTTGCCTATAAATACAAAACCACTAATACAAAACAAGGCTGGGGTGATGTGAGGTGAAAGTTTGAGAGAAGTAGAGAAATTCATGTCTGTAGGGATGGAGAAGGTTTGGTGGCTGTGAATCAGGCTCTCAGCTGTTCTCTCCGGTCAGCTGCTTTTCCCCATGAGGCTCGAGCTTTCTGCAAACCCCAGCCCCCATTCTGTGGCCTGGAGAGAAATCAATGTTGTGTTACAGTCTCACTCAAGCCAGACCCACTGTTGTGGAACGTTATTTGGGGCGTCAGAAGCCCACACACCCCTCCAGGCCTCAACATTCTTCAGTCCTCTTTTCTCTTTCGCATACTGGCCTGTGACATTGAGTCGGCCACTATATCTATATTCAGTGAGCTTTAGCCTATAAGAACAGTACAGCGAATTGTATAGATACTCACATGGTAATAGCAAGAGACTGCAAATTTAATTTAGACACTTTCCATTCCAGCACCAGTGCATTAGGTCTCAAGTGATAACCATTTACTGTAGATGCTTTCACTGCTCACTCACAATTGACACCCATTCTTCCATGTTGGACTGTTGTCCACCATCCATTCCCATAAAATTGTATTTTAGCAATAAATGCATTGGCATCTTTGATCTGGTACTGGAATCTGGTAATCAGTGCATTGTGTACCATTCAGAGTGCAATCGCAAACTGTTTTATGTCAGTAAATGGGCCAATGCCACCAAATAGAATGTATTTATTTTTTTATTTTTGGAAATGTTTGTTGCATACAAACTTAATTTTTGAGGACAACGACTGTCAGATTTGTCTGAATGCTGTTGTGTACCACACTGGCCTTTTTTAGATCTGAATATAAGGAAGTAAAATTAAAATTATTTGAAATGTTTTTAATTAGAAAAGTAAAGTTTGTCAAGATGGACTATAAATGTTGAAGATTACAAAGCCATTTAAAACATGGGTGTTTCTGGTTTCCTTTATTAGTATTATAGTAACTATATAACTACCGCATTGTCCCGAATATAAGACGATGTTTTTTTCTTGGAAATACATCTGAAAAAACGCGGTTGTCTTATATTCAGGGTCTAGACTTTGACATGTCAATAATACACAACAATACAACAATAGGTGTCGCCAAATACGCATAAAACGAGTGTGCCATGAAATACGTAATGTAATGCGTGTTGTAAAGATCGCGAGTAAAAACAAAAGAAAAAGAAAACCTTACAGCTGCATGAGTCGTGACTGTCACGTTAGCCTGATGGGACCAAACTCCCTTTGTGATTTTAAAACGTAAGACAGTACCCAGATTTGAAGACTACAGTAAGATTTAACTTCTACTGTTAATAAGATTTTGGTAGGCTACTATTAGATGGATAGCCTAAATGTCCTAATTCAGATGGGCTACCTGTTTTTTTTTTTTTTTATGGTATATCAAAAAGTGTATATTTTTTAAATGTGATTGTTGATACATTTTTCCATTTTTTACCATACTTTCAAAACAAAAATTAAAATAGGAAAAATATGCAATATGAGAATAATTGAAGACAAAATGTGTTTTACTGAGAAAAAACAAGATTTGTTTTTTAAAAAGCCTTTTTCCAAAAGGTACATCTGGAAAAAGGGGGGTCGTCTTATAATCAGGGTCGTCTTATATTCGGGCCAATACGGTATTATGGATGTCAGTGTTAATAAACACAATCTAACTGATGGGCTATTTATTTTGTATAGTTCAGAATATTCTTGCTCATGGTGAGGTAAAGGTCAAAACCCTGTGGTTTACAGATTTGCCAGTCCAAGAAGAGATAAAATCAAATGGAAAATGTAGTGGAACGATAATGAAAAAACAAGGTGTTAAATTAGCGATCTGTGCCGATACAACACCAGCTGTGGTGAATGGAGTGTTGCAGCACAAATAGTTAGTTTAAAAGTGCTACTTCACTAGCCTGTCCCTGATAAAAAAGAACTATAGCTTTCCAACTGTAGGTATTTTAATATTGACCACGTGGCAATATCCACAATGCAATATAACTGGTGGATTAGTTGATTTTGTTAAGAGTCTAGTGGGAGCTACACTAGACGATGACTCATCTCAAACACATTAACAGGCACTGTGTCATGGGCCGGGAATGTCATCGGTTTGTTTTGGATAAGGGAATTCTGCTCCCGTCGGATTTATGGACGGAAACCATAGTCCCACATACTGTTGGGTTGAGCTCTAGCTCTCGCAGATTGCAATCACAATGGTTCTGGTGAAAAGAACATAATTTTAGTTCAATCACTCATATTATATTTGGCCTTATTTACATGTCTTGAGTTATGTCTTGTAAATTAGTCTGTATGTTTTACAATTAATAAAAATACTAGGTTGTTTAAATGACATATAGTTGGAAAAGTTAAATTATATGAAAATATATTACCTTTTTTAATGTAAAAGTTTTTGGGTCAGCATAGATGCACAAAATTAATCAAAAATGACTGTAAAGTACTTTACATTGTTAAAATAATAATAATGATATTAATAATAAAATCTATTTAAAATCAAATTAATTCTGTTCTTTTGAACCTTCTTTTCTTCAAAGAATCCTGAAATGAATGGTTCCACAAAAATATTAAGCAGCACAACCATATCAGCATATTCAGCAGTATTAGAATGATTTCTAAAGGATCATGTGACATTGAAGACTGGAGTAATGACTGCTGAAAATTCAACTTTACCATCACAGGAGCAAATTACACTTTAAAATATATTAAAATAGAAAACACTCAAAGCAAACAACAAATGGAGCCTTGGTGGCTTTGGAAGAGACTTCTTCCAATAAAAAAAAATTTCAAAAATCTTTTGAACGATAGTGTATATTAAAACAAAAACATATTCAAAATACTGATATATTCTATTAAACAATATAAATATATCTCCAAATAGCTGCTGCTTGCATTGCTCAGTTCACCATTTAACTATATATTTTGAAAAAAAGCTGCTTATTTATTAATTATATTTTCACTGATAATTTGATTATTGTATTCCCAGTGCTTTCTATATTGCAAACTGTTCCATTACTGCTGAGGCATGAATGAATAAATTCATAGTTTTTCATTTAAGACCAATTCTAGCATAGCAACACAGTAAAGCTTTCAGTGGCCTACAATGGGAGCTCTGTGCTCTCTATCCTACACATTAAGCCACTGTGTGACAATTCGCTACTTTATTATGATGCTTTGTCAAGGCCTCTCTCCAGGGGCCTAATATGAAAGTAAGTAATTGAATGGCCCTGGAAGAATATTGTCTCTTTTCTCTCTCAATCTTTCATTCTGTACTTCTCTGTCTATACTTTCATAACATGTACTGTAAATTATGGCCACCTCTAAATGGTGCTTAAGCACTTTTAATTTTTACAAACCATGACTTAAATTTAAATTCATAACTGTTTGCCAGCACACTATAAAGGAACCAAATAAAAACGCCTTTATATGTCCGCTATTCTTTATGACCACTGTTTCATTTCCTTAAAGGTGAAGTGTGTCGTTTATGCACCACTAATGTCACCAAAATTATTTGTAAAAATTTAAACAGGTTTCCCAAACACTCTCACTCTCTTCTAGTGGTTGGACTGGTTAGGATTCTCAAAAGTCTTGTGGCAAACTTTCAAAATACTTTCTCTTGTGTCTTGGCATGAGAAAGTATTTAAACATTAAAAATAACATCATCACACCTTTAAAGAAGACAATCAGCAGATAATTGCAGAAGTGAAATCATTTTGTAAAAAAGTTATAGAAGTTTAAATGTAGTGTAAAGAAAATGTACTGTACTTTTTTTTGTATTTTATATAAAATAAATCTAAAATTGCTAATAAATTAAAGTCACATGTCTAAATAAGTTATGTTCCAAATTTGAAGTTGATGTAAAAAAAATGAGGTTCCTCTGAAATTTTGTTATAGCCACCAGGTGACATCCAAACTCCATTGAATTTTTTTGATGCATTTTTCTATCACATATGTATACATTTCTCTCTCAGTATTACTTCTATCAAAAAAGAACCACCTTTCCAATGATATGTATTTTGTCAAGATTATGAAAAGTTTAGATTGTAAAATACCCTAATACATTTTGTAATATGACACTTGACACCGCCCACTAAGGGGGAGGAGACCGCTAAAAGATTTCCATAGTAACGCAATGTCCAAATTCAAAATGGGTTTCACAGGATGAATTTTGAGTTTGTAGGCTTTTGAATGATAAATAATTTATGATGATTACTAAAATATGTGATGGGGAAAAAGACAATGAAAAAAGAGTCCCTCCAGTGTGATGGTGACAGTTAAGGGGTTAAAAACCATAAGGTTAAAATCTGCTCAGTCAGGCTTTTTATTGCTTATTTTTTTCATTAGGAAAAAGTGCCTGCATTCAAACTTTTGTTCTGGCAAACCTGACATCCATTTAGTGCAGGGGTGGCGAATGTCAGTCCTAGAGAGCCGCAGCCCTGCAGAGTTTTGCTTCAACCCTAATCAAACACACCTGAACAAGCTAATCAAGGTCTGAAGGGTTACTAGAAAGCTACAGGCAGGTGAGTTTTAATTAGGGTTGGAGCTGAACTCTGCAGGGCTGCGGCTCTCCAGGACCGGAGTTCGCCACCGCTGATTTAGTGTCCTCTGGATGGCCTCACT
Source organism: Sinocyclocheilus rhinocerous (assembly GCF_001515625.1). Classification (NCBI taxonomy): domain Eukaryota; kingdom Metazoa; phylum Chordata; class Actinopteri; order Cypriniformes; family Cyprinidae; genus Sinocyclocheilus; species Sinocyclocheilus rhinocerous. Next base: position 176,240 of record NW_015646169.1, on the reverse strand, counting down.
CATCAGCTTAATTCAACTGCAAGAGTTGACTGAGAATCACACTCCCTGAAGATCTTTCCATCTCATTCAACTCCCAAGAGTTTAAAAGTTTTACTCACTCTTTGAATGAGTTCAGTCTGTGCTTTTGTCCTGAGCCTGCACTGGCCAGCTGGAGGAAATTACAACGCAGGACACTATTAAAATCTTATAAAAAATGAAAAGAGTTCTTCTTTTTTGGCACAGCCCAGGTAAACATGCCTTATTTGATCATGTGGCACATTAGAACGAAATGTGCAATAGAAAATCCTTTGACAATACCTACTTTAAAGGGGTCATATGATGTTGCTAAAAAGAACATTATTTGGTGTATTTGGTGTAATGATTGGTGTAATAATGTTTGGTGTAAAACCCATTATAAATGAGGCATTCGTTGCATCCAGTGGGGACATAATTACTGATTATAATGACTTATACTGTCTTTTTACGCGTTGCGTTGCATCGCGCCGCGTAAACATAAAACCATGTCTGCATTTGTGATCGGAGAAATGACAAACAACAAGTGCTACTCTACACTGCTCAAAACTCGCGTTTGAATCGTCAGTGGCAAATTCTTTATATATAAAAAACGTACTTACAGTCTGTGAGTCAGAACAGCCGGCATTGTAGTCTACTCTACCAGGATCAGGAAACAGTCCTCCATAAAATGTGCTGGACACATCTGAATATTTGGGTTGAAGTGTTCTGGAACAGTGTTGTAAATACAACTTAACCACTGATTTCTAGTCGTGTCCTCTTTTGGAAGGCCAAACAAAGTAGTTTCGCTTTCACAATGAAACACACAGTGTCACACACGGCGGGAGGGTTAGAGTGAGCGGAGGCGGGCGGGCTTGAGAACGGCACGGCCGGCGGATTCGACGAAGGAGCGTCTGGTGGGCTTGCGGCAACCACATGTGACGACCCCGGGCTGGACTCCGCTTCGTCCACGGTGAAAGCCGATCCGGCGATCCACAGGGCGAAGTTGATGTATTTCCTCAGCGACCAGCACGGATCAGCTCCAGGCATGACGAAGCAAATATCGTCCTCTTTTGGAAGGCCAAACAAAGTAGTTTCGCTTTCTCAACGAAACACACAGCGCCTTCACGACATGATGGCGGCGGCAACAACAATACTACAGCGAGAATAAAAGTTACGCCTTCTTTCTTTGTGTGAACATTTGGGCGGCGTTATGCAAATCTTCCCACATTGTGACGTAGACATGTGGGGGCGTGTTAGAACGAGCCGTTTTAGGTAGGCGTGGTTGACTCTTAACTTTTATAAAGAATATCTCTTTGGATTTGAGACTTTAGTCTTTGCAACTTTACAGATCTTCTTTAAGCACCAAGAGCTTGTAACACTCCAAAGAGAAAGGAAAAATTGAAATCGCATCATATGACCCCTTTAAGGTTCTTAGGCAAATTAAAAAGCTATCACAAATGACAGCCATAAAGATTGGGGATAAACTGAGTTTTTTGTCAAAATTATGTGTTTGATAATTTTTGCTAATTCACAAGCTCTTTTATCCAGCCTCAGAAATGTGAATCACTCAGTCATTGTGCTATCATTAATCATCTAAAGACGCTGAATAAGAGATTTAGCTTAAAAGTGCAAAGAGTGTAAATATGAAATGACAGGAACTCTCTCCTCCCATTTCTCTCTGTTCTGTAAAAATTATGACTTTTCCACTGCTAATAACGTCAATTGAAAAGACCTATGCATTGCATTTCTTAGACTGCTGCTGACATCTACTTTTGTAGCGCTAATTACATTAGTGTTATTTTGAATTTTTCATCTTAGAATTTTTCATGGCTTGGGAAAACTGATAATTAGAGATATTAGCTGCATCGGAAATGGCATACTGTCTAGTAGGTACTATATTATAAACTTACTTTTCAATGGTTAAAAAATGTTTTATATAGTATGAAAATGGGTAGTATGAATGAAATTTAGATGTACTACATCCACCATGTTGTTACTTTCACGTGACCTACCAGTGTCCGTTGTGTCCCTTCACTGCCATTCAAAAATCCTCTCCTGTGGCCTCATGGGATAGTAAAGTGTCCATTGATGTTCTCTTCATAATCTAGGCGGATGTTGTAAGTCATCTAGGTACTTTTCGCCAACTGTTCTTTTTCCAATACTATGAATTCGGATACACTATTTTTTTCATGTACTGTTTTTCACCTACTATATTGTATGGAAGGCATGGACACAGGGCTTGTTTGTATTTCTTCCTATAAGTTCTTTCAAGAAGGTTCTTTCTTTATATTTGTGAGGGAAGTGTCCTGCTGTTCTCAGAGGATGTTGAAGCTGACCTGTCTGTCACTGTGTAATAGGACTTGACCCTCATGGGATTCTGGGAGCACACATGTGTCATAGGGGATTTTCCCCTGCAGAGAAACCAAAGCCTTTATGCTTTCCTGCAAATGCGTTTGAGTCAGAGAGAACGAGGGGGGGGGAAAACACAATGGATAGCAACACATTTGTGACCATAAACCACTTTGGTTGTACATACATTTGTGACCACTTTGGTTCTACAAAGATATAACGCTTAAAGTACAGTATTGAAACGCGTTTAGATTCCGCCTGTCCCTGCAATCAACAGGTTGCGGCACCCGCGAGCTCCGACTCTCGCTGATGTGCAGCTTGTTGCTATTTACATTATTTACCTCTTGCACAACATAAATTGTCTTTTGACGTACCTAGCACAGTAAGGTAATCGTCAACGACCTTAAAGAGGTTTTAAACACTTATTAAAGTATTTTTGTTTCAATTATTGTTGAATAATGAAAGGATTAATGGCTGACATTGATTTGGAAGCAAAGCTTTCTGCAACGTACTGTTGCTATGGATACCTAGACCAACGCAACTTCTGTTTGCAAAGCGATTTAAATTGAAAACATTGTTGAAATGTGTATGTATAGCCTATATTTAAATACAGATAATAATACACCCTTTTAAAATTCATTAGGTACAATATATAATTATTATTAACCTAAATTAGGGGGCTCTGACCCCCCAAACTATAATTCGTACCCTGTTTCTACTTTTTAGTCTGTGGGCCTCGATCAGTACTCGCTCTGGCAGTTGATATCTCCTCTTTCAGATGGCTATTTTTGGGACAGTCCCCTACCCGACTGTAGTGGGGGGCGGATTAGGTAGACATACTGTAAACTACACTTCATAAACAGGGATTTCAGTTGAATGCTTTGAGCTGAAAACCATCTTACCTTAATTTATTTATATAGCGCTTTATATAAAACATCTTACCTGCGTAGTGATCGAATACAGTGGGTACATATTCCTCGGGAAAAGCATCATTTGCGTAACTCATCAGCAAACAGGTTTTGCCCACAGCTCCATCGCCGACCACAACACATTTCAACATCTTTTTGGCCGTAGTATCGAGAGGATCTCTGTTACTGCCTCTATCCTCAACCGCTTCCACTGCATTCTGCCTACTTTTCGAGCTGAGAGTAGGCATGATAGTTGGACAAGTCCAGAAACTATATTCTCCACAGGTAGCCAAGTCTTCGGTCGACAAGAAATCTCAGTCTTTGAGACGGTAGTCTTCGTGTGACCAGTGTTAAAAGTTGGCGTGTCGTACGGTGCGCAGGCAAATCCGTCAAGTAGGTGACCCACGCTTTAGCGCGCGCTTCCAAAACAATCCCCCGCCATCGACCGCAGTTTCATGAAAACTCAGGATAACTCCTACAACTTGCATTCCGATAGCCTATTTTATATTTTCCTGGTCCGACGACGAAACCGTTTCATAAACGGTGTCTGTGGCTCCGGTTTATTTCCTTCGTACTCCAAACAGCTTTCCACATTCGCCCCTACGCGGCTACGCATCGTCAGTGTCAGGAAATCATTGGTTTCATTGCGAATTCCATATTAGGCAGGAGTGGGCTGGGAACAATAGGGGCTCTATCCACAGCCTACTCAGACAGGGGACTCCAGCGGCACAGGAGGGGCTAATCTAACTGCATTTCCTAAAATATGGCGCCACAGAGAAGGATGGCACGAGTTGGATTTTCATTCATTCACTTTTTCTTTCTTTCTTTCTTTCTTTCTTTCACCATCAAGCTAACAACAAATTCGTTTTTCAAGCTAACATTAATTTCCCGATTTATAATTCAATAATCAATAGCCTAATTTATCTAGCCTATATTTTGTTCCTATTTTTTATAAGGCGATATTCTCGTGATGAAATGCACTTTAACCTCATGTTAATTCATGTGAAATTTTGTTGAATAAACAAGTTTTATAAAATATTCCTTAAGTTAATGTATTGTATAGTAACTCACTTTAACTGTTAAATTTAATTTTTGCTCACTTAAGATGACATTTACATAATTTTCAGTAACTCTTAAGTTTCCATGTTACTAGTTCGCGCGCAAAAGGCACCATCTGTTGCATGTGTTGCATCTCCATGGCACCGGGCATCGCGCTCGAGATTCCTGCGCCAGTCAATTTTTATCTTCACGACATGGCTGCAGCGTCAACAATACTACAGTGAGAATAAAAGTTATGCCTTCTTTCTTTGCGTGAACATTTGGGCGGTGTTATGCAAATCTTCCCACATAGTGAGGTAGAAATGTGTGGGCGTGTTAGAACGAGCCGTTTTAGGTAGGCGTGGTTGACTCTTAACTTTTATAAAGAATATCTCTTTGGATTTGAGACTTTAGTCTTTGCAACTTTACAGATCTTCTTTATGCACCAAGAGCTTGTAACACTCCAAAGAGAAAGGAAAAATTGAAATCGCATCATATGACCCCTTTAAGGTTCTTAGGCAAATAAAAAAGCTATCACAAATGACAGCCATAAAGATTGGGGATAAACTGAGTTTTTTGTCAAAATTATGTGTTTGATAATTTTTGCTAATTCACAAGCTCTTTTATCCAGCCTCAGAAATGTGAATCACTCAGTCATTGTGCTATCATTAATCATCTAAAGACGCTGAATAAGAGATTTAGCTTAAAAGTGCAAAGAGTGTAAATATGAAATGACAGGAACTCTCTCCTCCCATTTCTCTCTGTTCTGTAAAAATTATGACTTTTCCACTGCTAATAACGTCAATTGAAAAGACCTATGCATTGCATTTCTTAGACTGCTGCTGACATCTACTTTTGTAGCGCTAATTACATTAGTGTTATTTTGAATTTTTCATCTTAGAATTTTTCATGGCTTGGGAAAACTGATAATTAGAGATATTAGCTGCATCGGAAATGGCATACTGTCTAGTAGGTACTATATTATAAACTTACTTTTCAATGGTTAAAAAATGTTTTATATAGTATGAAAATGGGTAGTATGAATGAAATTTAGATGTACTACATCCACCATGTTGTTACTTTCACGTGACCTACCAGTGTCCGTTGTGTCCCTTCACTGCCATTCAAAAATCCTCTCCTGTGGCCTCATGGGATAGTAAAGTGTCCATTGATGTTCTCTTCATAATCTAGGCGGATGTTGTAAGTCATCTAGGTACTTTTCGCCAACTGTTCTTTTTCCAATACTATGAATTCGGATACACTATTTTTTTCATGTACTGTTTTTCACCTACTATATTGTATGGAAGGCATGGACACAGGGCTTGTTTGTATTTCTTCCTATAAGTTCTTTCAAGAAGGTTCTTTCTTTATATTTGTGAGGGAAGTGTCCTGCTGTTCTCAGAGGATGTTGAAGCTGACCTGTCTGTCACTGTGTAATAGGACTTGACCCTCATGGGATTCTGGGAGCACACATGTGTCATAGGGGATTTTCCCCTGCAGAGAAACCAAAGCCTTTATGCTTTCCTGCAAATGCGTTTGAGTCAGAGAGAACGAGGGGGGGGGAAAACACAATGGATAGCAACACATTTGTGACCATAAACCACTTTGGTTGTACATACATTTGTGACCACTTTGGTTCTACAAAGATATAACGCTTAAAGTACAGTATTGAAACGCGTTTAGATTCCGCCTGTCCCTGCAATCAACAGGTTGCGGCACCCGCGAGCTCCGACTCTCGCTGATGTGCAGCTTGTTGCTATTTACATTATTTACCTCTTGCACAACATAAATTGTCTTTTGACGTACCTAGCACAGTAAGGTAATCGTCAACGACCTTAAAGAGGTTTTAAACACTTATTAAAGTATTTTTGTTTCAATTATTGTTGAATAATGAAAGGATTAATGGCTGACATTGATTTGGAAGCAAAGCTTTCTGCAACGTATTGTTGCTATGGATACCTAGACCAACGCAACTTCTGTTTGCAAAGCGATTTAAATTGAAAACATTGTTGAAATGTGTATGTATAGCCTATATTTAAATACAGATAATAATACACCCTTTTAAAATTCATTAGGTACAATATATAATTATTATTAACCTAAATTAGGGGGCTCTGACCCCCCAAACTATAATTCGTACCCTGTTTCTACTTTTTAGTCTGTGGGCCTCGATCAGTACTCGCTCTGGCAGTTGATATCTCCTCTTTCAGATGGCTATTTTTGGGACAGTCCCCTACCCGACTGTAGTGGGGGGCGGATTAGGTAGACATACTGTAAACTACACTTCATAAACAGGGATTTCAGTTGAATGCTTTGAGCTGAAAACCATCTTACCTTAATTTATTTATATAGCGCTTTATATAAAACATCTTACCTGCGTAGTGATCGAATACAGTGGGTACATATTCCTCGGGAAAAGCATCATTTGCGTAACTCATCAGCAAACAGGTTTTGCCCACAGCTCCATCGCCGACCACAACACATTTCAACATCTTTTTGGCCGTAGTATCGAGAGGATCTCTGTTACTGCCTCTATCCTCAACCGCTTCCACTGCATTCTGCCTACTTTTCGAGCTGAGAGTAGGCATGATAGTTGGACAAGTCCAGAAACTATATTCTCCACAGGTAGCCAAGTCTTCGGTCGACAAGAAATCTCAGTCTTTGAGACGGTAGTCTTCGTGTGACCAGTGTTAAAAGTTGGCGTGTCGTACGGTGCGCAGGCAAATCCGTCAAGTAGGTGACCCACGCTTTAGCGCGCGCTTCCAAAACAATCCCCCGCCATCGACCGCAGTTTCATGAAAACTCACGATAACTCCTACAACTTGCATTCCGATAGCCTATTTTATATTTTCCTGGTCCGACGACGAAACCGTTTCATAAACGGTGTCTGTGGCTCCGGTTTATTTCCTTCGTACTCCAAACAGCTTTCCACATTCGCCCCTACGCGGCTACGCATCGTCAGTGTCAGGAAATCATTGGTTTCATTGCGAATTCCATATTAGGCAGGAGTGGGCTGGGAACAATAGGGGCTCTATCCACAGCCTACTCAGACAGGGGACTCCAGCGGCACAGGAGGGGCTAATCTAACTGCATTTCCTAAAATATGGCGCCACAGAGAAGGATGGCACGAGTTGGATTTTCATTCATTCACTTTTTCTTTCTTTCTTTCTTTCTTTCTTTCACCATCAAGCTAACAACAAATTCGTTTTTCAAGCTAACATTAATTTCCCGATTTATAATTCAATAATCAATAGCCTAATTTATCTAGCCTATATTTTGTTCCTATTTTTTATAAGGCGATATTCTCGTGATGAAATGCACTTTAACCTCATGTTAATTCATGTGAAATTTTGTTGAATAAACAAGTTTTATAAAATATTCCTTAAGTTCATGTATTGTATAGTAACTCACTTTAACTGTTAAATTTAATTTTTGCTCACTTAAGATGACATTTACATAATTTTCAGTAACTCTTAAGTTTCCATGTTACTAGTTCGCGCGCAAAAGGCACCATCTGTTGCATGTGTTGCATCTCCATGGCACCGGGCATCGCGCTCGAGATTCCTGCGCCAGTCAATTTTTATTGTTACTGCTCGCGAGTGCGCAGGCGCCAACCAGGGGAGCGCGGAGCCTGCAGAAATGCGAGCGCTCCGTGGTACAAAGGACCCATACCAGTCAGGCACGGCGCAGCGTTACCATGATCTTCTCCATCCCACCGATACATTCCCATCCCACCTGCATCACTTTAACGACCAGCTTCCAGCAAGTCCGCCAGCCTGACCGACGCTGCCCGGCCGCAGAATGCACGGGGGGAAAAGAGGACTGGTGGCACCACAGAACACTTTTTTGGAAAATATTGTCCGTCGCTCAAGTGGTAAGATAATCGCTTTCTTCAGATTGCAGTACCTGACTTTTTTTCTAACTTTAATTGTGCTCAGAATTATGCGTAAAAGTCAAGCTCGTGAGTTTCTTTCCATAAAAATGGGAAACCTACATTTTTTCTGATCAAAGTAAGATTAAATATTTACATATGACGCACCTAAAGTCACTTCTACATAGGGTAATCTTCTTTATTGAGTGCTTAATTAAACATTAAAAACAGAGCTGCAAAACAGAAAAACAGCTAAACTTGATCGCTCTATTACCTTAATAATAGTAATTAAACACAGTTAACAACACATTGCTCAATCGCTTCTCAAAACATTATTTTTACTATTGCTATCCATTAGGCTATCAGCATTAATGTATTAATGCATCAGTAAGACTTGATTATTTTATGACATCAACAACCTACAGTCGGGATGAATCTCACGTAATCTCAAAACGTTTATTTGCGTCAATTGACGCATGTAAAAAATGCATGTATTTTTTTTTGTGTGGAGTCACACAAACAACTATTTCGTCACACAAACAACCTTTCAAGCTTACTTTTGTTAAACTTTAAACCAAATATTTAAACTGTTACATTAAGTTTATTGTGGTTAAATGGATATGTGACTATAAATTATTATTATTATTATTTTTTAAATATTTTGTATTTTTAAAAATGTATTTATGCAGTGTAATCACTTTTTAACAGTGTATATTTTTTTACTTTCTATATTTTTATATTATTATTATTATTATTATTTGTATTATTATTATTATTATTATGATTAGCTACTATTATCCAAACAGTCAAAGAGGCTCTAGAATCATCCTGGGTTTATCTGCATGTTCAATGCTCAGGTGTTTGTATCATCAAATTATTTTTGATCATAGCAAAAGTTAATCTAAAGGTGATGCAGTTTTTCTTGGCTGTTTTGCTGTGGATCTTCTCATGTATGGAAGGCTTGGCGCCTGTGGTGTGAATTGCAGTCATTTTGTCTGACATACATTTTCCATGTGAATCTGCCACAGGTTCTGTAGGAGTTTGTGTAAAAGGACCTCACCAGCAGAGGTCACACATGATTACTGCATCAAAAGCTATTAATGTCTCTTCTCTCGGTTTCACATAAATACACAAACTTAAAAGTTGGAGACACAAATGTGGGTATTTTTGTATACATTGAGACCAGACAGTTCTTTCTAATGAACTGTGTGTGTTTTTGTGCTAATGTGGTGCTCTCTCAGCTCATAATACCATGCCCTGACATTTGCCGTGGGCAGCTCTCTGACCTCCGAGGGTCTCCGGATCTCCCACACACTCTTTACTAAATCTGATGCAGAGCTTGCGTCTTTTGAGAAAAAGAGGCTCCACATTGTTTTTTATAAATTCTAATCGCAGTCATTGTAGTAAGGAGATGCTGATATTTGTATTCTGTGAGCTCCACTGTCATTGTGATCATTGTTTAATATTTAAGTGATGCAGTGAGTGGAAGAATTTCGAATTCTAGTGCAGATGAAGTTGTTCAGCAGATCTCATATTGTTTCTGGACATCCTCCCCTCATCCCATTACTAATTCAAATATGCTGACAGAATCTTGAATTGGCTGGATAATTGATTGTTGCTTTTAAATTTACATTTGTTTTCTTGTCATAGGCTTTTTAAATAACTAATTTACAAGGAAGTGCATGCATTCTATATCTGGATGAATGAACACTTTTACAGCCATCAGTACAAGGCACAAGTCAAAGACAAAGTCAGGATGAGTCAAGAAGTATGTATTGCCTGTCAAGAATAAAAATGAGAGGTTGCATGTAATTAAAAGGCAAGGTTAGAGTCTTCCTTCCCACAATTTCACCAAGGTACATTTAAAAATGTATCTAAAGCCTGTGCCGATATGCTGCCAATGAGCTGCCAGCTCCAACTGAGGCTCCATGCTGACAGTGGTACAAATGTAAATTTAGGAGTGAAGAATAGATAATGTATGGATGATGAGCATTCCAAAATTCTCCTTGTGAAACGTTTTGGAATTGTAGAGCTGATAATTATTTACAATCTGATTATGCAGCTATAAAAAGCCAATAGTGTGCAGGTGGTAAATAAAGGATGTGTAGTTAAGGTCTTTTATGTTGTCTTTATGAAGTTAGTAGGGTAGTAAGGTAAAAAAACATAATTAAAAGGCAAGGTTAGAGTCTTCCTTCCCACAATTTCACCAAGGTACATTTAAAAATGTATCTAAAGCCTGTGCCGATATGCTGCCAATGAGCTGCCAGCTCCAACTGAGGCTCCATGCTGACAGTGGTACAAATGTAAATTTAGGAGTGAAGAATAGATAATGTATGGATGATGAGCATTCCAAAATTCTCCTTGTGAAACGTTTTGGAATTGTAGAGCTGATAATTATTTACAATCTGATTATGCAGCTATAAAAAGCCAATAGTGTGCAGGTGGTAAATAAAGGATGTGTAGTTAAGGTCTTTTATGTTGTCTTTATGAAGTTAGTAGGGTAGTAAGGTAAAAAAACATATTTTTCAGAAAGATGAGACGTGGTTTGGTTTGACTTCAAAAAACGAAAAGTAAAAAACACCACCTTTGTCATTTTCATTGAAACCCAGAAACACCCACAGGCTTTAAATTGCACTTGGCAGGAAAGTTGAACAGGGTATAATAAGCCATGATATCAAAACTCTGAATTATTGTCAATTATGTAATAGCCAAAAATGATCCAGTCTCTGAGCATAATTCATTCAAGATTTTAAATTGCTCAAGCAATTTGTTTTTCATATACCTCTTATATCACCATACGCAGCATGTCCACCTCAAAATAATGAAGCCTTCCACGAATGCAGCTGTTGAAATGATGTAGGTGTTTCTGAGGCTTTGTGTCTCTGTCCCTCATTTACAACCCAACTCCTCCCTGTAGGTCTTCTCCTTTGGTTGCGGACAGCAGAGTTTGTTTGAGTTTTGCCAGCCCACTTAGGGGAATCGAGACACACAGCTGGGGGGTAAACAAAGTCAAATTTCATAAAGCTTTTTACCTGTACATATCATTGTTAGAACAGCAAAAGCAGTGCATATTTCCCTCCAATTTTCTTATGTAAGTAGAGAAACAACTGTGCTGAGTTTTAGTGTGTTGGAGAAACGTTTTGTAGTCAGCTTGATGTTTGGCTAATCAATGACAGAAGGGTTCTCACTGACTGGGAAATTAAATGATTTCAAAAGCACTTTTTGATATTGAGGACAGCTATACTGTACTAGCATTGAAGGCTGACAGTTCTGAGGATAAATTGCATGTATATAAATTGCATATATATGCAATGGTTCCAGTGTTTTTTTCTTATTATTATTATTTTAAAATTATACTATTTTTTATATGTTATTATTTTTATTGTTGTTGTTGTTTTCAGTATGCAGTACTATACATTTTCTCCCGTTCTTATACTCATTTATTCTCTCTCTTTTACCTCCTTAGAACTGTTCATTTGCGTATGGGGTTTATGCAATGTACCATGGCTCGTTTGAGCATGGCTGCCCCCGGCCATCCTCAGCTTGTTCTTTTGTAACGCTTGTCACATTGTAAGGTGTACAGGCACGCTACACATACTCTCAAAGAGAGAAAGACACACACACAGCAAAGGGATTTTAAAATACAGTTAAAAAGAGGAATAAAATAAATGAGACTGAGTACAAACATATACTTTAGCAATAAACAATTAAAGGGAAGCTAGAAGAATCGATAAAGTAGAGTTTCTGTGGTAAAATGAAACTTTTGAGAGAACCAAACATCACAACAGTACAAAAATACCATTAAGGAAATCACGAGACTAGTGCCAGAGACATGTGAGGAGATATGAATGCAGATTAGAAAGTCACAGATGTAATGAAAGTGATACCTTACGTTAACCACAGTTTACCAGAATGGAGAGCTGGTTGTGTTTTGTGTTCACTAAACCAAAGGGAACCAGTATCTGATGTGTATCTAAACTGGAAATACTCTGTTTTTCTTACTTGCTTAGGATCCATAATGGCCAACAGAAAATCGTTTTCACAAAGATCACAGGCACTAAGAATGGTGTACTCCATGTAAATATAGGTTTATCTTAATAGGATCCGTTTCTTCTTCCACTTTGCCTGTAGTCATCCTTCACCGAGAAGCAGGTGCACTAACATACTTCCACGTAGACAGTGCAAGAATACATACCATGCAACAGCATCACATACACAGAAAAATATGAATGCATTATGTTAATAGATCCAAAAATAGAAGAATGTTTGTACTTGTTCAATGTCATTACTTCTCATTGCAGTGACCACCAGGAGTAACATGCAGATGAGTGCAGGAAAGACACTTTGTACCCCCTAATGGCACCAGACCTACTGATGGGAGCATTTACTTGGGGATTCATTTATTACAGACTCCAGTTGCACCACCATCTTTTTTTCTAGCCTAGAAGTGTCACGGAACACTGAGAGAAAACAAAGTTAGATCCAAGTGCAGTTTATTAAAGAACAAATAAACAGAACAGAACAAAAACTAGACAAAAGGTAATCCAAAACACAGGGAACAGAAAACGGCCAGGACCATACAATGGAAGGGGGCCAGGGGACAGAGATAGACCAGGGCATGAGCACAGAACCGGCAGGGTGAAAGGCCAAGGCGGGGCCGGCAGGATGAACCAGCAAGGCCCCAACCACACAGGAACCCCAGCAGATAGCCAGGATGGAGCCGGAGGAATGAGCCAGTGAGGCTCCTGCCAAACCGGAACCCAGGCGGGCAACACTGGTGGGACAGAAAACTCTCTCAGCAACTCAGGTAAACAAGAGCAGAGAGAGTTTAGTACCAGTCTCGACGGCTGCAACAGGACTAGCCGATTGCTCCGCAACGTGCGGGCTCTGGAGTGGACCCTGTGAGCTCCCGGACTGGAGCGAGCTCTGGAGTGGACTCAGAGAGCTCTCGGACTGGAGCGGGCTCTGGAGTGGACTCAGAGGGCTCTCGGACTGGAGCAGGCTCTGGAGTGGACCCTTTGAGCTCCCGGACTGGAGCGGGCTCAGGAGTGGACCCTGTGAGCTCCCGGACTGGAGCGGGCTCTGGAGTGGACCCTGTGAGCTCCCGGACTGGAGCGGGCTCTGGAGCGGACCCTGTGAGCTCCCGGACTGGAGCGGGCTCTGGAGTGGACCCTGTGAGCTCCCGGACTGGAGCGG
>NW_015646169.1:155992-162798 GCF_001515625.1 Sinocyclocheilus rhinocerous | reverse complement strand
AGAAACAGGAAGAGCGCCCTCAAGTGGCCAGTCCAGGGCACCACAACCAGACACTGTGACATTACCCCCCCTCTACGGAGCGGATACCAGACGCTCCACCAGAACACACAAAAGTTCAGGAGGGAGGTGGAACTGAGGCGGACCAGGGGGAGGGACGGCAGGCCAGGACCATACAATGGAAGGGGGCCAGGGGACAGAGATAGACCAGGGCATGAGCACAGAACCGGCAGGGTGAAAGGCCAAGGCGGGGCCGGCAGGATGGACCAGCAAGGCCCCAACCACACAGGAACCACAACCAGACACTGTGACAAGAAGATTGGTAGAATGTCTCTGACAGCCCCCTTAGAAAGTACAGGCTTCCCTGGTCTCTCAGCATTGCTGTGTTGTCAGTCCAGTCCAGTCTGCTGTTTGATTGATTTCCATGTATTTGTGGGTCTGTACCATCTCTGTTTTTCCATCCTGGAGGGTAGCTGTATGAAAATCCACCACCAGCTCTACTGTCTCTCTTAAGTTTAACTGTTTTGTTTTGCTTTCTCTCATCTTGATTACTGATGGAGACTGAATTAGCATATAACTAAAACTAAAAAGTTTAAAGCAATAAAACAAACAAAATGCCATTCCAAACTTTTTTCTGGGGAGCACAAAATGAGATTTGTAGAAACTGTTTAGAATATACCCAGTACAAATAGATGGGGACTAGATCTGTTGAGATCCAAAAAGGCGAAAAAACATCATAAAAAAACTATAAAATGATCCATATGACTCAAAATCATTTGCGGTCATGTCCAATTCAAATATGTCACACTAAACTTTTAAAAGTCAAGGAAAAAGAACAGTGCCGCTGACTATCTACCATTCCAAATGGTCGGTAAGATTTTTTAAAGGTCTTTTTTTTTTCTCACCAAGATTGCAATTATTTGGTCAAAAATACAGTAAAAACTGTAATATTGTGAAATATAATTGCAATTTAAAATAACAGTTTTCTATGTGAATATATTTTAAAATGGTATTTATTCCTGTGATGACAAAGCTGAATTTTCATCTGCCACTATTCCAGTCTTCAGTGTCACATGATCCTTCAGAAATCATTCTAATATGCTGATTTGCTGCTCAAGAAACGTTAACTATTATGATCAGTATTGAAAACAGTTGTGCTGCTTAATATTTTTGTGGAAGCTAAAAATATTTTTTTTTCAGAAAATAGAAATCTTTTGTACTATAAATGCCAAGTTCACAAGCTGATGGGTCGTTAACGCAAATTGATGATATTCACAGCGTTAAACTACTTGGCACAAGCTGATTCGTTCATGTTGCAAACGCAGCCAATGAGCTTACTGCTGTACATTTAAATGGCTGGTTAGCATTCACTAGAGCATTTAGCAGCACGCATTCAGTGTTCCTCTGAAACGCTCCACCTTCCCCAGCGCCACCTGTATAGATCTGCTACGGGTTGTTATACTGTATATGTATAACAGATCACTCTAAATTGTAATGTAGACACATGCATTTTCTGTAAAGCTGCTTTGAAACGATGTGTATTGTGAAAAGCGCTATACAAATAAATTTGAATTTGAATAAGCTACCTGTGCAGCAGCAGTATGTCTTAAATACGCTCAGCACCATATTGGCATATGTATTGGCAGTAGCAAATTCCTGTACTTGCTTTGCAGCTGCAGCTGCAACAATAATCTTCAACAACAGCAATAACCAACAGTAGCAGCAATTTAGCAGCAGCAGCGTAGCAGATCTATTCCGCCAAGACCAAATACATTAACATTGTCATGTCCATTACCATGATAAAATCTTCAGAGAGTTGTCATGATAGAAATGTCTTTACTGTCAGTTTTGATAAATTTAATGCATCTTTGCTGAATAAAAGCATAAATTAAAGAAAAAAAATGTTACTGACCCCAAACCACTGAACGGTAGTATATTTTCTCAGGCTCAAAGCCACATCAGGAAATCCTGATCCTCAGGAGATCTTAAAGTTCGTCTGCCCCTGTCTGAACCGTCTTTATATTGGAATTTCTAAACTGTGCGCTTGAGATTGAATCGACAACTATCCTCAAAGCCATTTGTTTAAGGCAGGATCTTCGGCCGGAGATTGGCAGTGATTGTTTCCTAATGCATGCCGCGGACATCTCTCCTCTTGCTGGAAGTAATGGAGTCAAATGCTGACACACACAAAGTGTCACACTGTAATTGAATAGAGAATTATAAAGAGATAAAGAAAGACAGCGAGAGGCGATGGAGCCAGAGAAAAGGTCACAAATTGTCTGACAGCAGAGACTCTTACACACAGACTTTAATAATCAGAGCAATTTATAAATCTACTTCCCGCTTTTGTCAAACCTGAAAGTTTTGAATCTGAATCATGGCCTGTCTCTCTTGTTGGAACACTGCATTGCAAATGTCAAGGAAAACCCTTTTTTCCCCCCAGCCTACTAAAAATGTGAATGACTTTGAATACATAAAAACAATAATATTCCCCTGGAATGTTGTTGCTACTAGTCTGAGAGATTCATCAGAACAAACAGATTTATATTGAACAATGTTGCTGACTTGCAAGCTCCCATCATGCATTGCAGCATGAATAAATTGTGTGGATAGTGTATTGTTTTGGGTTTTGCTGACCTTATGCTATTGCTGTTATTCATTGTGCGATGATCATATTTTCACACACTTATTGTGTGTTTATTAATTGTCTACATTATTTTAGTCTTGCCTAGTCAGATGTTTGACTTGTGGCATAAGATCAGGACTTGATCTTTGTTGCAGCTTTTTGTGACCAAGAGCTTAAAACTTTAACTGAATAAGACTGCCTGAAGCAACCAACCACAGTTTGCTTTCATGTGGCGTTTAGGAGCATGTTTATTGAAATATATCAAGAAAATGGAAGTTAGCAGCCAATCAGATTAGACATTTGTGTTTTTTTCATATGATATTAATAAATCTTTGCCTTTCCAAATGTTCCCTTTCTCACAGTAATTTACATAAGTTGTGTATGAAGGAAATTATGACAATTAAAAATGATTAAATTGTTAAACAAAAAGTCTGTAGTTGATTTGACAAATTCTTTGGTAACACTTTACAATAAGGTTTCATTTGTTAACATAGTTATACATGAGTTAACATGAACTAACAGTTAAAATAATTCTGCAGCATTTATTAATATTTGTTGATGTTAATTTGAACACTACTAATACATTATCAAAATCAAAAGTTGTATATGTTAATATTATTTAATGGACCTAAGCTAACATGAACTAACAATAAACAGTTGTATTTTTATCAACTAATATTAACAAAGATTAATAAATGCAACAAATACAAGCTTATTGTTCGTGGAGATTGGTAGGTTTAGGGGTGGAGATGAGTGGGTTTAGGGATCAGGGGGTGGAGACGGGTAGGTTTAGGTATATGTAAGGTGGGAGGAGTTGGATCTGGATCCAACCACGCCCCCTGGATCCTGTGTTCTGCAGTGAGGACCATCTCCTATTTGCAGGCGCTGCGTAATTTCATTGCGCCTGCTGCACCCATGGTACGGCAGCAAAGTTCCTTGATTATTACGCCGGAATGAGAGTATAGTTCCTAGTTAAAGGAACACTCCACTATTTTTGAAAATAGGCTTATTTTCCAACTCCCCTAGAGTTAAACAGTTGAGTTTTACCGTTTTCGAATCCATTCAGCCGTTTTCCGGGTCTGGTGGTAGCACTTTTAGCTGCAGCTTAGCATAGATAATAGAATCTGATTAGACCATTAGCATCTTGCTCAAAAATGACCAAAGAGTTTCGATATTTTTCCTATCAGTCTAATCAGATTCAATGATCTATGCTAAGCTACAGCTAAAAGTGCTATCGCCAGACCCGGAGATAGGCTGAATGGATTCGAAAACGGTAAAACTCAACTGTTGAACTATAGGGGAGTTGGAAAATGAGTCTATTTTCAAAAATAGTGGAGTGTTCCTTTAACAGAACTGAAAAATCTCAATGCAGCACATTGGCTTGATTTTTTAAAACTTTCTCCAATTTATTTTATAGTGCATTTTATTATGTTGCATTGACATGTGTTTTACAGTATGTATACATGATATTTCATGGGTTTGTGTGAGAGGGCAAGAAAAGGGGGAAGAAAATGATGTGTATATATGTAAAGGTGGCCATGTGAGTGCTTATATGAGATGTTTTTCCAGTAAACACACTGCTGTGGAATTGTGGAGAGCAGTCTAGCAGCTGTCTGTTGGCCTCCCATGTAGGGTTGGCACGCACAGCACGAAGTCTTTCATCGCTGTCAATATGCCTCTTATTCACCATTTACACGATAAGCTTTCGGCAGCGTCCCATAATACACATAAAGCGCTGACGGACTGCCTTAGGCTTCACGTGGATCTGGAAGTGTGATCAATGTGTATGTTACAACCACTTGGGCTATTTAAAGTCTGTATCAGGTGACATGAGCTGCTCTTAAAAAGAACAATACTAATTCAAGAGAGACACAGGTAAGCCTGAGTGTTAAAGGGATAGTTCACCCAAAAATGAAAATTTGATGTTTATCTGCTTACCCCCAGGGCATCCAAGATGTAGGTGATGTTGTTTCTTCAGTAGAACTCAAATGAAGATTTTAACTCAAACCGTTGCAGTCTGTCAGTCATATAATGGCAGTCAATAGGCTCCACGGCTTTGAGAGTCAAAACAAACATACATAGACAAAACCAAATTAAACCCTGTGGCTCGTGACGATACACTGAGGTCTTAAGACGAAACGATCGGTCTGTGCAAGAAACTGAACAGTATTTATATCATTTTTTACCTCTGATCCACCGCAATGTCCAACTGTCCTGAGCGCGTTCACAACATCTGGCGCGTGATGCGTGTACGTGCTCTGGCATAGTAGACACATGAGCGGAAGCGATCTGTCGTGCGTATACATCACTCATTGGATGTTGTGAACGTGCTCAGGACAGTTGGACATTGCGGTGGATCAGAGGTAAAATATTATATAAATACTGTTCAGTTTCTTGCACAGACCCTCCAAAATGGCAGCAGGGTGATGCGGAGGAGACGAATTGTTGAATAAAGTCGTTTTTTTTTTCTTTTGCGCACAAAAAGTATTCTCGTAGCTTCGTATAATTGCAGATGAACCACTGATGTCACATGGATTATTTTACAAATCTCCTTATACGTTTCTGGACTTGGGAACATTTCAGTTACGTTGCTGTCTATGCAGGGTCAGACAGCTCTCAGATTCCATCAAAAATATCTTAATTTATGTTCCAAAGATGAACATGAGGGTGAGTAATTAATGACAGAATTTTCATTTTTGGGTGAACTAACCCTTTAAGACTTCAATGTATCATCACGAGCCACAGGGTTTAATTTGGTTTTGTCTGTGTATGTTTTTTTGACTCTCAAAACCATGGAGCCCATTGACTGCCATTATATGACTGACAGACTGCAACAGTTTGAGTTAAAAATCTCTGTTTGTGTTCTACTGAAGAAACAAAGTCACCTACATCTGGGATGCCCTGGGGGTAAGCGGATAAACATCACATTTTCATTTTTGGGTGAACTATCCCTTTAATTTGCCTCAAGTGAGATTATAAAGATTAAAGTCTTTCTAGTCTCAATATTCCATTGATTTTACATGCCGCCAGACAAAACAGCTGTGTCCTCTTATGCCCTGTGAAATGGATGCTCTTTTTGCCTTGAGGTGCATCTGTGCTCTCTGTGTATTGCATTACTTTATAAAGCAGTCTTTGAATTCTATAAGGTGTAGTTCACAAAAGAGATTTTGAAGAATTTTTAAACAATTTTTGTCCATATAAGTTTTAATTCTAAATAATTATTTTGTTTTATCATTTTTATTTTTTACATCATTATTGCAGCCAGTGTTGTTATTGTTAACTGAAATAAAAACTTTACTGGGAAAAACAGAAACTAAATTAAAATTAATTTTCATTGCCCCAAACTGTAAATACAATAAAATAAAAATGGCCACAAATTAATGTTTAGTTTTTGATATATGGTATATAATAAATAAATGTTATGCTTTTGTGAACCAGTATTATTTTAGTATCATTGAGATACTATTATAGTTTTTATTAATATTTTGAGTAAGTTTTTATATTTTCAATTTCAGTTTAATTTTGTTAAAGTTTTATAAACATATTGGGTTTTTTTTGCCAAATTAATGATTTTTTGCTTTTTATTTTTAAATACACTGAACAAAATTATAAACGCAACACTTTTGTTTTTGCCCCCATTTTTCATGAGCTGAACTCAAAGATCTAAGACTTTTTCTATGTACACAAAAGGCCTATTTCTCTCAAATATTGTTCACAAATCTGTCTAAATCTGTGTTAGTGAGCACTTCTCCTTTGCCGAGATAATCCATCCACCTCACAGGTGTGGCATATCAAGATGCTGATTAGACAGCATGATTATTGCACAGGAGTGCCTTAGGCCGGCCACAATAAAAGGCCACTCTAAAATGTGAGCCTAAGGCACACCTGTGCAATAATAATGCTGTCTAATCAGCATCTTGATATGCCACACCTGTGAGGTGGATGGATTATCTCGGCAAAGGAGAAGTGCTCACTAACACAGATTTAGACAGATTGGTGAACAATATTTGAGAGAAATTGGCCTTTTGTGTACATAGAAAAAGTCTTAGATCTTTGAGTTCAGCTCATGAAAAATGGGGGCAAAAACAAAAGTGTTGCGTTTATAATTTTGGTCAGTGTGTGTGTGTGTGTGTATATATATATATATCTATACATATATATACACACTGAACAAAATTATAAA
>NW_015646169.1:145452-155508 GCF_001515625.1 Sinocyclocheilus rhinocerous | reverse complement strand
GATCGTTTCGTGTCTTTACACATCAATGTATCATCACGAGCCGCAGGGTTTCATTTGGTTTTGTTTGTGTATGTTTTTTTGACTCTCAAAACCATGGAGCCCATTGACTGCCATTATATGACTGACAGACTGCAACAGTTTGAGTTAAAAATCTCTGTTTGTGTTCTACTGAAGAAACAAAGTCACCTACATCTGGGATGCCCTGGGGGTAAGCGGATAAACATCACATTTTCATTTTTGGGTGAACTATCCCTTTAATTTGCCTCAAGTGAGATTATAAAGATTAAAGTCTTTCTAGTCTCAATATTCCATTGATTTTACATGCCGCCAGACAAAACAGCTGTGTCCTCTTATGCCCTGTGAAATGGATGCTATTTTTGCCTTGAGGTGCATCTGTGCTCTCTGTGTATTGCATTACTTTATAAAGCAGTCTTTGAATTCTATAAGGTGTAGTTCACAAAAGAGATTTTGAAGAATTTTTAAACAATTTTTGTCCATATAAGTTTTAATTCTAAATAATTATTTTGTTTTATCATTTTTATTTTTTACATCATTATTGCAGCCAGTGTTGTTATTGTTAACTGAAATAAAAACTTTACTGGGAAAAACAGAAACTAAATTAAAATTAATTTTCATTGCCCCAAACTGTAAATACAATAAAATAAAAATGGCCACAAATTAATGTTTAGTTTTTGATATATGGTATATAATAAATAAATGTTATGCTTTTGTGAACCAGTATTATTTTAGTATCATTGAGATACTATTATAGTTTTTATTAATATTTTGAGTAAGTTTTTATATTTTCAATTTCAGTTTAATTTTGTTAAAGTTTTATAAACATATTGTTTTTTTTTTGCCAAATTAATGATTTTTTGCTTTTTATTTTTAAATACACTGAACAAAATTATAAACGCAACACTTTTGTTTTTGCCCCCATTTTTCATGAGCTGAACTCAAAGATCTAAGACTTTTTCTATGTACACAAAAGGCCTATTTCTCTCAAATATTGTTCACAAATCTGTCTAAATCTGTGTTAGTGAGCACTTCTCCTTTGCCGAGATAATCCATCCACCTCACAGGTGTGGCATATCAAGATACTGATTAGACAGCATGATTATTGCACAGGAGTGCCTTAGGCCGGCCACAATAAAAGGCCACTCTAAAATGTGAGCCTAAGGCACACCTGTGCAATAATAATGCTGTCTAATCAGCATCTTGATATGCCACACCTGTGAGGTGGATGGATTATCTCGGCAAAGGAGAAGTGCTCACTAACACAGATTTAGACAGATTTGTGAACAATATTTGAGAGAAATAGGCCTTTTGTGTACAAAGAAAAAGTCTTAGATCTTTGAGTTCAGCTCATGAAAAATGGGGGCAAAAACAAAAGTGTTGCAATTATAATTTTGTTCAGTATATATCTAAATAGCTTTTCAATTTAATTTAGCTTACGTTTTAGTTATTTTAGTACATCAAGTTAAACTAAAACATCTTTATTTTATATTTCAGTTATTTCAAGTAACAATGTTTTTAATAGATTTCATTTTATTTTTATTAACTATAATAGCCCTGTTACGAGCAAACACAATTTTTTGCACAAAAGCATGGAAATACATCACCACGTCCCCTTAGGGGCTCCATTAAAACTAATAAAAACTGAAGTAAATAAAAAATAGAAATAGACCTAAATTTAAAAAAAAATCAATAGAAAAAAGTAATTAAAAACATATAAACTACAATGACTTTCATTGCACCACCATTCATTCCTTGCATAGACTTTCCTGTATTGGTTATGCTGTGGATGTGACTGTACATGGTCCTGCTCCACTCGCCTGAGCTCCTTTTCCATATTAGTTATTAATGCTTGACTTCTTGGCAGAGACTTTATTAGTCTGAACGTGCTGTCTTGGCTGAGAATGCGATATATCATCAGTGACAGAGCATTACATGATTATCATATAACCGAGCACCGATCTGCAAACAGGATCTCATTCTTTCGCATCCTCAGGGAGCACTTCCTCGCAATTGGCCCCTGGTCCGAGGGCAGGGGCCATGGCATGGAGACCACTGTAATGAGTCTCAGCTCTCCTTCCTCAAGGGGACAGCACTTCATTTGATCCTTTCCGCTTCTCTTTTCAGCCGGTCCTGTGAAGGCCAACTGAAAGAGGAGGAGGAGGAGAGATAATGGAGACTATTCAATAAAGGAGAGAAGTGGCCACCTTTTTTAATGGCTGTGTCAAATGCCACGTTCTCTCTCTCTCTTTCTCTTTTCCTCAGTGGAGGACTGCATGTGTCCAGAGAGAACTGTAGCTCTGCCGCATTATAAAAGCCTTGTGTGTGTGTGAGCAAAGATGATTCTGTTTGTGGTTGCCTTTATGTGTGTAAGTATTTGTATTGTCACAGACATTTCTGTAACAATTTGTGCTTTGGTTTGTTTCTGGTGCTGTAATGTCCTCTTTGCCTGTCTATTTTTATACCTGCATTGGGAGGCTGAAGTCAGCTGTCTTTAGCCTCACTACAACACTAATGAAGACTAGAGAGGATGACTTGGTCATTTTAATGGCACAGTCTCACAGGAACAGTGTTCAGGTCTTTAACCCACCTGCTATGGCTAGACCACTGTGTATCAATTACATTGATGCCAAGACTGCATTGCAGTTCAATTTGTCAAATGAAAGAATGAACTGAGGCAGTTTCCACAAATGGAGTACAAATTAAAGCTTGAAAGTCTTTTTTCTTTTCAACAAATTGCCATTGAAAGGGAAGTGTTTAACCTTTGGAAAAAAGGTGTCTGGTCATCTCAGATGATTAGACTAAGGCTGCGTTTACACTTGGCATTAACATGCGATCACAGTGATCCAATCAAGGAGATCGGATCATCAGTCAATTAGGACATGGCGCGTTTACACTTGGCAACATCAAGTGACTTCTCTATCTGGATAACCGATCGGATCTCTCTCTCGGGCCGATTGGATGTCTTCTGACAGTTCGGGAGAGAGGGGGCGGGGTTTTGCTTGACATCAGCCTGTGAATGCAGACATGATAGACATCCCTGTTCGTCTAAGTCTTACATTTTATGTTTGATTGTTTCTCTACGTGTTTCCTGTGAGATGTCTATTAAAATTGATTCCTATATGTATTCCTTTGTTGTGCAATTCCTTACTACAGCCAAACGCGTCACAAGTTGGCTAAACTGACGTGCTAGACGATAATACGAACACTAAATATACTGTAATAATTAGTTATTTATGCACATTAATAAACGTGTTCTCGTCCCATCTCTTATATTTGATTGCAGAGACAAGTTTCTTGTTGGGGAATGCGCAAATCGTGGAATGGCCTATAGTTTACAGTAATGACGGATTCTGCAAGCTGTCTGGTTACCACAGGGCAGAGGTCATGCAGAAGAGCAGCACCTGCAGGTGAGTGGCTCTCCCACCTGTCTATTTTACTCTGTCCTTATTCAGTAGTCAAGGACAGACAGTGATGTGGTTCAAATTTATATTTCTCAACTTTACAGGCTAAGGCATGCAGGATCCAAAAATGCATTAGTGTGCATCATAACTAAATTATGTGTTTTCACAGAATTACATTATTTTGGATACGAAAACAGAGCCTCACAAACTTTTCCAGAGGGATTATGCTCGGATAGCAGAAGCTGAATCTATTAAACTGATGCAATGCAGAATATGAAGTAGAGAAAGGACAGAATTTGATCATTTATTATTTATTTATTTTTGTCTTCCTCAAGTGAGAACTGACCGCTATTTCTGCTAATTTCACTCATCAGACAATTGAGGATGTTTCGCTAATGATTTGGTAAAGTTAGGGACAGAAGCGTCATTTTCTTACTCTGCTTGAGTTAGTGAGTTAATGATGCTAAAACACACTTCTCACACACTTCTCACATCACTTCAACACAGTTCTCACATCAGTTCAGCTGTGTTGAGCCATAGTAGAATCTGTGTGTGCTATTTAGCCACTCAGAGAGCGCATTTCTCCTGAGCCATCACTGAACACCTTGTTAGAGCTAAATATGCTCAGTAAGGTGCCAATCATCGGAGCAGAAATAGAAATACCAACTGCAGCGATTTGGCTCTACCTCCATGCAGTTATATGGATCTGCCTACAGACTGTGATATGACTCCAGATTGACTCAGGATTCAAGGGGAATTTTAGAGGTAGAATTGGCACAAGCCTTTGTCAGCTAAAGCAATAAGGGTGATGATTTGATACTAAAAATCTCTGAGTAGCTTAGGGTCACAAAACTCAAATGCACCATAATTACCTCTATATTTTTGGTTTTATGGAAGCTGAAGTGATAATAGGATTCAAAACAAATAAAATCTTTAAAAGGAAACTGGGGATTCAGCACAGTGCCATAGAGGTTTCAAAGTCGCCCAGTCCTGATTGTAGTAATTTGCTATAAGCGCTACATTACGGCACTCACGTGTAGAGCATTGTCCTTCTGTGTCCACTTAAGAAAGAAATGGACAAAAATGAGAAAGTTAGAGAAAGAGAAAGTTTAAGAACTCAAGCACATAAACTTAATTTTCAAAATAACATGATTGGAAAGGATGGAAATAAGAGCTAAAGTAAAAAAAAAAATAGACTACAATTTACCACATTCACATTGTAATATTGTCATGAAATTGAAAAAGTAAAAAAATCATGAAAATGTACTTCATAAAATTACCCACCACACATTCTCATTCCACGTCTTAAATCTTCTTTGTCAATTCCAATATCTACAGCTTTGTCATTGTATATTGAACATTTTTGTCTTTTATTTTTTATTTAAATAATTTGTAAAATGTTAATTTAAAGAATTTTCTGAGTGTCTTGTTTGTTATCATTATTAAATTGTATTATCTAAAAGTCTGAAACCACTTGTAATGCTTCAATTTGGCATTTTGTTTTAAATTTGATGCACAATTTTATTCCAAATTTTATAATCAGCCAAACAAGTGAAAAGCTGAATTAGAAAATGAACATGAATTTCAGATTTTTCTGTATTTCTCCCAGCATGAACTAAGGACTGTACAAAGATGTTCAAATGATCATTGTCACAAATTTACTTAATTAAAAAAAATAGGACAGAATTATAAATATGTTGTATTTATTTTCCCCCCCTAAAACCTCTTGTATTTTTCCAGGCTAGAATTATAATTTGACTGCCAGATTTTCTATGGGGTCTTAGACTTTTGAACCCCATTGTCGCCACCTTATTTGCAAACATTTATGAGAACTTCAGTCACTAAAAACACAAGAATACCTTGTCTTTTGCTGCTTTAACTGTTTCAAATTTAATGTTTCCTTCCTTTTACATAACCTTATAGGGATAGTTCACCCAAAAATGAATGTTTCAAAACAGCTCTCTGACCCTCCCATAGACAGCAAGGGTACTACGTTGATTGTGGTAGTACCCTTGCTGTCTATGCAGGGTCAGAGAGCTGTCAGATTTTATTAAAAATATCTTAATTTGTGTTCCGAAGATGAACGGAGGTCTTTCGGGTTTGGAACGACATGAGGGTGAGTGGAACGACATTTTTGGGTGAACTAACCCTTTAAGGGTAGAACATGTCGGAAGTGTGGCTCGGCATCTACTGTTTGTCCAGCCTCCACATGTTAAATAGAGCGGCTGCAGTAACTGACAGCCCGTGTCATCAGCCACTGCCCCTTGTGCACACTCTGTGAATTAACTGACAGTGAAAGACAAGGTAGAGTTTGCTGGGCGGATGTGTGTGGCACACAGGTGTGCGCACTTCCCTGACTCTCTTTTTCTGCTCTCTTTGTCTTGCTCATTTTCATCACCTGTTTCTCCCTTTCCCACCCACTTCTCTCACTCTCATAACCTTTCTTCAACTTTTCATCCTTTGTCTCTCTGTCCCCCTGGCAGTTTCATGTACGGCGAGCTGACAGACAAGAAGACAATAGACAAAGTCAGACAGACCTTTGATAACTATGAGTCCAATTGCTTTGAAGTGCTGCTCTATAAGAAGAACAGTGAGTATTCCCAGCTACAATTGTTTCACTGTGCCTGCTGTTTCTAGTGGAAAAGTGAAAGTACAGAGATGCAATTGTGTCGATGTAGGATGCTGAATTCCTGAAATGAATGAATATTATTTAAGAAAATGGCTTAATTTTCCCGTTTATATACAGTATATATATATATATATATATTCATGTTTAGTTTGATGTGTAGTGTTCAGTTTAGTTTGCAGTCTGCCCATTTCTACCAGTTTTAGCCATTCATGTGGATTTGTGGGCTGACTGTGAACATGGATGGGCATTATCATTTTGACAGCATAATCAGCCAATCACAGCGATGTGGAGCCAATCCTCTTATGTGACTTTAATTATTACTGTAAGATCTCAGTGAAAACACTTTAAGTGTGCTCGACTTCAAGCAGCCCTGCCCAAACCAATTGTGTCTGACTTGAAGCAGTGCATATCGGTTAAAACATTTTGTCTGGCTACAATGTATTAGGCTGTGACGGATAGAATTACAGTCTTTACAATAGCACGCACTGTATAAAGGTCCTAGACCATGTAATTTTGAACTTTTTAAAAACAATTTTGTGGAGTTTTTGAACTTTTTAAAAACAATTTTGTGGAGTTTTTGTCTACTGATTTTTATTTTTATTTTTTCCCAGAAAGACGTTTAATCAGTGAACAATCAATATGTTATTAAACAACAGTACGATTCATTGAACGCACCTTAGTTTCAATCATCACAGCCTCTTTTTCATTCCTGGCACTAATCTGTGTTTTTACAACTGTAAAAACTCTGTTCGTGTGATTATAATGTTATATTGTGTTAAGTTAATCAATATAAAAGTGATAAAAAATATAGACTCCACTTTATTGCTTATTTTGAACTTTCTTCTTTTACATAGAGGCACTATATCAAGCAGCGCATAACCTGTTCAATGAAAAGTATGTCTGGATGTTACATTAAAAATTCAAATAATACATCTAACCTAATTCATTTGCAAACACAGCATGAATGTCAATACAGCCAGCAGAAAGTGTCCGATTTTATGGAACAGTTTTCAACTCAATGAGCTAAAGGGAGGCAAAAGAGGCACTACGTTTCTCTAAAAACGTTCTCACTTTTATGAAAAAAAAGTGTCCTACTTGAAATAGGTTTGGGCATTTAAATCGTTTAGTCTACTCAAGTACTCTGGGAACTGCAGATACTAAATATTTGATGTAATGTTTATATTTGTCATGAGTAAGTTTGGTTGTTACATCGCGTTATATAATTTTTTAGCACTGTTCACTTTCTATTTTCACCACAGGTTGCTTGACATAAAGCTGGGTGCACACTGTACAATTTTGGCCACAATGAGACAAATTTTGCACATGCTAAAAGATTATTTTTACATATGTCCATTTTTAACAAGTCTGACGTTAATTACAACTAAGATCCTACATTTTGACGATACGCTGTAACAAGTTAAAACAGTTATTTTAAAGAGTCTGAAGAACCCGTGTTCTGTTCCATTCAGTTACGCTCGGTTTAGCTGTCGAGTTGTGTCTGTGTATGTGTGTGCTCTCATCTCCTTACCCAGATTCTGTTAACAGTCACGTAATTTATGATCATGAACGATCATCGGCTACTCATGCCCATCCCTAAAAACGTAACATCTTTGCTGAGTTATTTGATCATTTACACCTCAAGGCATCTTGCATTTTGGGCACAATTGCATACTCTCCACTCTTGAATTTTTCTAATGCAGCTACTATAAAGATAAATCTCCCCATGTTGCCTGTATAAGATAAAGCTGTCCTGTTAAGCTCCAATGTAATGACCCATTAGGCACATGGGTTACACAGTATATTTCTCATACGGGTGAACTGAGAACCTTGCTCTCAATGATCTTCCTGTCTCCCTCCTTTTTCTTAATTCCTGTCTTTCTCCTGCAATCTTTATTCGCCACAATAATCACATCATCATTTATTCTTCTCCTTCCCTTCCTTGGACCTCTCTGTCACTTTCACTTTCCCTCACCATTCTCATCATTTTCATCCATGTCTTGTAACTTCCTGGTCATGACTTCTTTTAAACCCTCAATTCACTTCTCTTCACATACTTTTCATACTTTCCTTTCATCTCACCCTCTCTCCTCTCTCATTGTGTTCATCCGGTGCTGTCAGGAACCCCTGTGTGGCTCTACATGCAGGTGGCCCCCATCAGCAATGAGAACGATAAGGTGGTCCTGTTCCTCTGCACTTTTAAGGACATCACTGTCTTCAAGCAGCCCATTGAAGATGAGACCACCAGAGGTAAGAACTCTAAATCTTATCTTGAGTGTTGCATTTTTCAGCCTTGTGATTGAAATTGCATTAAAACACACACACACACACACACACACAAAACTTGATTTGACAGTTAATTTTTTTTAAAATTGTGAATTTGACTTTTCTCTTGAAAAACAAACAAACACATGATGTAACACATTTGTCAAATGGTTGAATAGGAAATGCAATCTGGATGAACAATGAGATTTTGTTAGACCTTGCAATATTTTATTATATTAAATTTTAAATGTCAACATAATTTTTTTAATAATTTTCAATCTGTTTTTCTTTTATTGTCCAGTTCAAAGTTTTTACCTGGGAATGTTCTGTACCTGGGAACTAATATTTTGACTTTTAGGTGTCA
Organism: Sinocyclocheilus rhinocerous; assembly: GCF_001515625.1. Classification (NCBI taxonomy): domain Eukaryota; kingdom Metazoa; phylum Chordata; class Actinopteri; order Cypriniformes; family Cyprinidae; genus Sinocyclocheilus; species Sinocyclocheilus rhinocerous. The sequence goes on along the minus strand of NW_015646169.1, from coordinate 146,834 downwards.
GAGAATATATCTTAAATTAAGTATATTTTTCCCAAACCTGATAGCAGATTACTTTATTACTTTAAAATTATTTATTTATTTTTATTTATTTATTTTTACTTTTTACGGTATACATCTAACTAAATTTAGTGAGGTTTAAATTTAAAAGTCCTTAACATCTTTTTTTATTAAATATAATAAAAATATAAATATTGTGTTTATACAATCTACACAATATTTAAGGTAAATTAGTTTATTTACTTATTTTAGGGATATTCAGATATTTTTACTGGGAAAAAGGGGAAAAAGTACTGGTTAATCTATATATTTTTTTTAGGTTTTCCAATAAAAATGTTCTTAAAACAATGTCAATACATAGGAAGTAATATTTTGACTTTTTAAATGTGTCTGTAAAGTAATATTTTGACTATTGTTATGTTTCCAAACAGATTACTTAATTCATTAACAGATTTACTTTAATTACTTTATTAAATATTATTTATATATATATATTTTTTAAGTATTCACCTAACAAAATGTAGTGAGGTTTACATTTAAAAGTCTTTAATATCTTACATAATATTTCAAGAAAATGTATCTTATTTTAAGGATGTTTAGATATTTTTACTGGAGAACCACACAAAAATATTGAATTAAGGTCAGTTGGATATGTTTTAACTGGGGATGTTTGTGTGTTGCAGCCTGCTTGGCACAATAGCACATGGTACTATAATGAGAGCGACAAGCTGTCACTTTATGTTGGAGAGTGCTGCTTATGGCCGGGTATCACTGCAGTCAGTCGTAGAGGTTACTTGTATAGGCTATATGTGTATTTATGATTGATGGGCATTTTCAGATCCTACTTTTCCCACCATTTACTCTCTCTTTCTGCTTTTCTCTCTCTCGATCTCATATAAACCAGTGGCTATTTTCCTTGTCAGCTTGTGCCACTGCTAAACTGAAGCACTTGTCCTTTGCCAGTGATCCTTGCCCACACAGGAGCTCTTTAACGAGTCAATAAAATAAACACTACAGAGCATTCATTAGACACTACAGAGAAAAACGGAGAACACAGCATCCAGAACATTACAGAAAAAAGGTATATTGTATTGTATTGAGTAAACGATTTTGCAATTCTGTAAAAAGTATAGTAATTGCAACTGAGTAAGGTGAATATATTGTATAGGCCTATACTGCAAGAATAGTATTGTGCTGAATATTGAATAGTACTGAATGTTTGTATATATTCAGCACTTGGATACTGTAAAAATACTGCAGTCCAACTGCAAAGGCCAAAAAGGTCAAATAAAACTCTAAATGAATAGCATGTTACAGTACACTCAAATACTGTAAGTTGTGCAATTGTAAAATCAGGGTCAAGGAGAGATTCATTCTGTCTCAGC
>NW_015646169.1:132902-145031 GCF_001515625.1 Sinocyclocheilus rhinocerous | reverse complement strand
TCTCAGATTGTTTCCCTCTATTGTTCGTATCATCATTCAGTCACCTGTGCCACTTGTGCACTCTGAACTGGCTCATATTTTGTACAGTTGGTTTGATCACATCATTAGAAACAAGTGTAATTAATTTTGAATCGTTGTGTGTAAACGATGACAACTGTGCTTTAGTTGTGTTTAACTTTTGCCGCTTGTGTTTAGCATTTTGCAGCACAAATGCATCACAGCGTGATAAGTGTTTAAGTGAATGAGAATATGTTTAGAGTTTTGCAAAAAGAGTGCATGAGATTTGCAAATAGAGCCTAACTGTCTGAACGTGTTTAAGGTTTAGCAGAAAGAGTGCTTTATTCGACAAATTGGTTTAAGCTAGTGAGAATTTGGTTCATGTTTAGAGTTTTGCAAAAAGAGTGCATGAGATTTGCAAATAGAGCCTAACTGTCTGAACGTGTTTAAGGTTTAGCAGAAAGAGTGCTTTATTCGACAAATTGGTTTAAGCTAGTGAGAATTTGGTTCAGAGATTGGGGTTTAGTGTTTTAGCAATTCAGAAAAACTGTAAACCATTCTGCATTTAGTGACTGAATAGTTAGGAAGCAAACACTGAATAGTTCTTAAAAGAACTAAAAGAAAAGTTTTGATAATCATTTTGATAATTTAAAGAACCTTCTTCCACTATAAAGAACATTTTGTGCAACGGAAAGGTACCACACTCTTAAAAAAAAGTTCTTTATTGGCATCTATGGTTCCATGAAGAACCTTTAACATCCATGGAACCTTTTCAGTGCACAAAAGGTTCTTTATAGTGGAAAAAGCTTCTTTAGATTTTTAAAATGTTCTTCACACTAAAAAAAAGGTTATTTTAAGAAATGTTAACTTAAAGGTTCTTAGGGGAATCAAAAGATGGTTCTTCTATGGCATTACTGTGAAAACACCCTTTTGGAACCTTTATTTTTAGAAGTACATGGATGTGAAAGGTTCTTTAAGGAACCATTGATGCCAGTAAAGAATCTGTTTTTAATAGTGTATGTTGAGATCAAGCATTAGTGCTTGCATAGTAATCTACCTGCTTTTGCAGTTACAGTCACATGGTATTTGGTATGAAAATGTCAATGAAAACATCACAGTTTCACTATGATTGTGGGCTCAACCAATCACTGCATATATTCTCCCCGTCGAATAACCAAAATTCTACTGGCTATACATATCCATATAGCTTTTTAAAAATATTTATGAATATAGAAAATTATGCATCACGGGTGACTACGCTCATATTTACTTTGACATAGATGAGCCTTAGTAGTGCCCGTGTCGAGAATATAAGCTGTTTATCACCACACCGACCCACAAACTTTATTAAGCATCTATCAGGCATTCAAATCACCTACAGTGATTACTTTGTAAATGAAGGACTATTTGCCCTTATCAAAATGTTAATCTATGCCGCTTCTGACCCTCGATGCACTAATAAATATTAACAGCACAATCAGATTATTCATAGCTTGGCACGCCGCTTGAGCTTGTTATAGTAAATATGAGATCTGTTGTTCTAAAGGGGCATTTGTTAAACGTCATTTGCCAGGTGTGTATTCAGTATTGCTTCATGAATAGCTCATGTGCATTTACCGATGAGAGAGTGCAGCATCAGGTATGGAAAGCCTGCATCAAGGGCTTTGAACAGCAACATCAGCTGTATTGGCAATAAATTTAAAGGTGTTCTTTATATGGTTCCTCTAGTGGTGGGAGTGGAATGTATGTATTTAAATCATGATATGATTGATGACCTTACTGGAATGAGAGTGATTGGATATACAGCATCTGCTACTTTATTTAAGAGGTTGTAAGTGGGCTGTTTCCTTTAGGGTTGAAGAGTCAGTGTCATGTAAGGCTCTTAATAATGCTAAAGCTCTGCCTTTTTAAACCAGGGGTTTGTGAAAAAATATATAATAAACGATGTAATGTAATATAATATAATATAATATAATATAAAATTCTATATTCTAAATGTTTGATATTCTGTCAAATTTTCCACACATATTTAGCAGCACAACTGTTTTCAATATTGATAATAATAAGAAATGTTTCTTGAGCACCAAATTGGCATATTAAAATAATTTCTGAAGGATCGTGTAACACTGAAGACTGGAATAATGGCTGCTGCAAATTCAGTTTTCCCATCACATGAATACATTACATTTTAAAATATATTCATATATAAATGTATTTTAAATTGTAATTATTTATAATATTTCATAATATTACTGTTTTTGATCAAACAGTTTTGATTGAACTGTTAATTCAGGCTTTGGCTTGTTGTTTTTTAATGTAAAGAATTACATGCATTGTGAAGCTTTTAGTGTTATTTGCATCACAGGTATTTTGTAATTAGTTGTATAATCGAGGTCTTCCCTAGAGCTTCATTCCATGTGACTGCTGCCCCTGGGGAGAGGATAGAGCTAAAAGCTAGAGTACAGTATGTGTGTGTGCTGTGCGTGTGTGTCCATGTATGTTTCCATGTATGCTGTCTCAAAATCCCACTGGAATAGTGTTCCTGTCGTTAATGCTCTGCTCTTCACTGGTGGTCCAATGAAATATGCAAAGCATCTGCATAGAAATAATAAAGCACCGTTAGGCATCAGTGCACACATTGCACACAGGGTTACTTTGTACTGACTGTGCATTCATCCCAAGCAGTTAAAGGATCTGTGCATACATTTAAACCACAGGTGAGTGTGTATTCTTTCTCTGAGGACCTCTGGCCTATCAGCATGATCTCATTGATGGTGGCTTACCAGAGGGGCACAAACTTCAAATAATAGCAAATAGGGAAGAAAAACGAGCAATGATTATGGGCTCCATGGCAACAGTGAAACCCTTTGAGATCCTTCCAGATCTTTCTGTAAGCATCTGATAATTACTTGGAGAGGATTTTCAGCTCATCAGATGTATACTGTAGGACCTTGGCATTGACACCAGTATAAATGGAGAGCTAGCCAGTAGAATTTCAAGGGAACGTAGTTAGCAGCCCTCAAAAAGGAAGAATCTGTGTTTATGGGTAGTCATCTACTAGGTTCAGAGCTGCAGATAGAAAAAAATAACAGGGAGATGAACCATTAATGCCAGCAGAAAGCAGGCATTAAGCAGAATAGCTGTAATAGTATAATTTCAGTAGCATAATTTTAATAATTTCATCTTACTTTTTTGGCCATATAAATATCAATTTACCAAATACCTGCATCAAATTGCAGTTTTATAATTTTTTTCCCCTAAAGTTTCAATAAACTACTTCCAAAAATTAGATTGTTCGGACTCTTTATTCATATGTCAGGCTTGAATCATGGTTGGAGGACACAGTAGTGGAGGAATACTGTACAATCCCAGTAGAAAGTGTGCCATATCATATCATATCTGCCTTCTCCATGGTCAGCACTCCAAAGAAAATTTTCCCCAAAGAAAATTTAATTTAGAATTTGTTTGTTCATCTGTATCATTACCTTATTTGCTTAATTCCTTTAGTGAATTGGGTGGCAAAACAATGCAAATAGCATGTGCAGATAAACGCTGCTCTCAGTGGATGTGATTCTTAGTGAAATCTCGCCTTAATCTGTGTTTCCTTCATTGCTGCAGTCTGTATAGCCGTTGCAGTCTTGCAGACCTTGTTTGCTACTCTTCTACCAGATGTGGTGCATTTGGGCAAACATATGTTCCATTGTAGCTTAGGTCTGATAGGGTTCTATGAGGCTGCAATGGCCAAACCCAGATTTCTCTGAGGCTTTGGCTTATGGCTGCTCGACATGGCTACCTAGCATCGTTTTCCCTTGTAGAAGAACTATATCTGGAAGACGCCTTAGGGGTCCTGTGCAGCATTGTGACTCTTTGCCCTAAGACAGCCAGATGGCCTGAACCATTCATTGTTTTTTCTCCTTTTCTTCCTTCTGTCTGTGACACAGTTAATTTTTTTCAGTATTTCTTTTTCACTGTCATATTTTGTATTTCTTTTTCTGTCTGCGTTTTCAATGTTTGTCTAAATCCATATTAACGACAGTACCAGTATATATGTCTGCTAAACACCTTACAGGAATATTCCCGGTTCAGTTAAGCTTAATTGACACTTCTGTCATAATGTTGTCTTTAAAAAAAGTTAGAAGAAATCGCTTACTAAACCTTTCTGTGTAAATTTATAGCCATTTTTTTTGTGACAGCGTAAGACTATAATATCTAAAATGCCATAAACCATATGTTAACATGATAGAAATGTTTATACATATATAAATATGTAAATTTACAGTAGGTCTGATTTTACCATTTTTGTTAACATGACATCATACATGCTATAAACCCTAAAAGGCCTTTAAAAAATTGCAATTTGAGCTGTTTTACTCTTTGTGGTAATAAACATTATGCCATAAATGCTTTACTTCTATTGATTGAGTTTAACTTGTAGTGAACCCAGAAAGTTCCTTTAACTTAAATGTAGCCAGTTGGCCTTTCTGATTTAAAGTTGTCCCCCGCTGAATGGGTTTGAACAGACTAGTGTGCTATTTTCATACATCCTACCAATAAGTGCACACGGCTGATTTCCCCTCCTTATCCCTTCACTGAGTTCATTGTTCATGTGGCCATGCATAAAGACTTCCCCTCTATGTCCCTATTGTAATGAGAGAGAGTGGCTCCAAGACTCCCAATGTGTTCAGACTTACTCTGGTACTGTATTGTTGTGTTTAAACATTCATGAGATGTGACTTAAATGGGAGAGCCACACTGTTATTAATGTTTTACTTTTTTCCCACCCTGTAAGCTTTTAAAAACAGTCAATCCTGAAGGTGAAAAAAAGAATGGATGAGATTAATGAAAAAAAATGGTATTCACATTGGCACATATACACTTTGTACAGTCACTTGGTGAAGATCCTCCTTTGTAGGACTCAACTGACCCAAATGACTTTAGAGTTATTGAGATCAAAAGAAAAACTTCCCATCAGTCTTTATTAATGAGAAAGCAATGACTTCAAACGAGGCTCCCCGTTGGATGCAACATCTTCCTTCAAGTCTCCACTATGTCATAATGCTTTCATTTTAAAGTCATAAAGAATTATTATGCCTTTGTGAAGTGCCCCCAAGGGTTCATAACTGTTTTAAAAAATGAATAGACAAGGAAAGAGTAGGCTGCGACATGATGATGGCACAGACTTTAGAAATGGGACATGGGTACACAAAAATATGGGAGTTTTTTGGAAGGAAGGGATGGGGAAGAACAGTTTTCACTGGCGTCAGCATTTGAAAGAGCCTCGGTGGAAATCAGCATGGGCTTTTTGGCTGAGGAGCATGATGCCAGCAGCGCTACTAGTTGTGTGGAAAAGTGTGTCTGTGAGTAAAGTAAACAGGAAGAAATGTAGAGAGGAGGCAAAGAATTGTTTCCTGTTGCGGATACACCATTTTGTTGCTCTATGTTGCAGGATGGACCAAGTTTGCCAGGCTGACCAGGGCATTAACCAATAGCCGGAGTACACTTCAGCAGCTCACACCTATGAACAAGACTGAGGTCAGCCACAAGCATTCACGACTGGCAGAGGTGAGTGTTACACACACATTTGTTTTTCTTGGGTTAGGACTTTCCATTGACTTCTATTGTTTTTATACTAGTGATATCTAATTATATTTTCTTTCTCATACACTTGACCTTCATATAAGCCTTTTTGCATTTTCACTAAAACTATATTCAGCTTTTTTTCCTTGCAAGAACCTTTGGCTGGTCAGGTTTTGTAGCTGATCTCCATTTACTGCCTATTTGGAATAATTTGGTCCTCACAGTGTAGGCAAAACCTGACCCCCACACATATATATCCAGATACAAAAAGGTCAACTGCCTTTGTCTTCAGTCCCAATGATAGTTTGTCTTCCAGACAAATAATAGTTGACTCAGCTGTCCAAAGACTGATGACGCAAGCTTTATGTCTCTAAAACTTTTCACTGTATTATATATTATGGTGCCCTTTCATGAGGTAATTCATGAGGTATACTGTATGTTCCTTACAGTGCATAATTTTGACAGGGCAAAAGACCAGCTTAGACCATGAATTTTCATGGTGGTCTCGCTGCACTGAAATTTTTTTTTTTTCATAATCAGTATTTTGTCTTAAATCAATTAAAATTTCCTTAAAACAGCAACAATTTTGCTGTCCAGTGGTCATGATTTAATTTAGCAATTTCTGTATTGCATTATTCTTGAATATTTCTCATGGACATTTAATATTTTAGTTACATTTCTTTTTTGGTGCTTTTTACCCATAAAAGAAAACCTGCTTAATAATTATGCACACCTGAGTACTAAGACAGCCAAGACAGCCAGATGGCCTGAACCATTCATTGTTTTTTCTCCTTTTCTTCCTTCTGTCTGTAATTTTTTTCATTTTTTTCAGTATTTCTTTTTCACTGTCATATTTTGTATTTCTTTTTCTGTCTGCGTTTTCAATGTTTGTCTAAATCCATATTAACGACAGTACCAGTATATATGTCTGCTAAACACCTTACAGGAATATTCCCGGTTCAGTTAAGCTTAATTGACACTTCTGTCATAATGTTGTCTTTAAAAAAAGTTAGAAGAAATCGCTTACTAAACCTTTCTGTGTAAATTTATAGCCATTTTTTTTGTGACAGCGTAAGACTATAATATCTAAAATGCCATAAACCATATGTTAACATGATAGAAATGTTTATACATATATAAATATGTAAATTTACAGTAGGTCTGATTTTACCATTTTTGTTAACATGACATCATACATGCTATAAACCCTAAAAGGCCTTTAAAAAATTGCAATTTGAGCTGTTTTACTCTTTGTGGTAATAAACATTATGCCATAAATGCTTTACTTCTATTGATTGAGTTTAACTTGTAGTGAACCCAGAAAGTTCCTTTAACTTAAATGTAGCCAGTTGGCCTTTCTGATTTAAAGTTGTCCCCCGCTGAATGGGTTTGAACAGACTAGTGTGCTATTTTCATACATCCTACCAATAAGTGCACACGGCTGATTTCCCCTCCTTATCCCTTCACTGAGTTCATTGTTCATGTGGCCATGCATAAAGACTTCCCCTCTATGTCCCTATTGTAATGAGAGAGAGTGGCTCCAAGACTCCCAATGTGTTCAGACTTACTCTGGTACTGTATTGTTGTGTTTAAACATTCATGAGATGTGACTTAAATGGGAGAGCCACACTGTTATTAATGTTTTACTTTTTTCCCACCCTGTAAGCTTTTAAAAACAGTCAATCCTGAAGGTGAAAAAAAGAATGGATGAGATTAATGAAAAAAAATGGTATTCACATTGGCACATATACACTTTGTACAGTCACTTGGTGAAGATCCTCCTTTGTAGGACTCAACTGACCCAAATGACTTTAGAGTTATTGAGATCAAAAGAAAAACTTCCCATCAGTCTTTATTAATGAGAAAGCAATGACTTCAAACGAGGCTCCCCGTTGGATGCAACATCTTCCTTCAAGTCTCCACTATGTCATAATGCTTTCATTTTAAAGTCATAAAGAATTATTATGCCTTTGTGAAGTGCCCCCAAGGGTTCATAACTGTTTTAAAAAATGAATAGACAAGGAAAGAGTAGGCTGCGACATGATGATGGCACAGACTTTAGAAATGGGACATGGGTACACAAAAATATGGGAGTTTTTTGGAAGGAAGGGATGGGGAAGAACAGTTTTCACTGGCGTCAGCATTTGAAAGAGCCTCGGTGGAAATCAGCATGGGCTTTTTGGCTGAGGAGCATGATGCCAGCAGCGCTACTAGTTGTGTGGAAAAGTGTGTCTGTGAGTAAAGTAAACAGGAAGAAATGTAGAGAGGAGGCAAAGAATTGTTTCCTGTTGCGGATACACCATTTTGTTGCTCTATGTTGCAGGATGGACCAAGTTTGCCAGGCTGACCAGGGCATTAACCAATAGCCGGAGTACACTTCAGCAGCTCACACCTATGAACAAGACTGAGGTCAGCCACAAGCATTCACGACTGGCAGAGGTGAGTGTTACACACACATTTGTTTTTCTTGGGTTAGGACTTTCCATTGACTTCTATTGTTTTTATACTAGTGATATCTAATTATATTTTCTTTCTCATACACTTGACCTTCATATAAGCCTTTTTGCATTTTTAGATTTTCATTAAACTGTATTCAGCTTTTTTCCTCGCAAGGACCTTTGGCTGGTCAGGTTTTGTAGCTGATCTCCATTTACTGCCTATTTGGAATAATTTGGTCCTCACAGTGTAGGCAAAACCTGACCCCCACACATATATATCCAGATACAAAAAGGTCAACTGCCTTTGTCTTCAGTCCCAATGATAGTTTGTCTTCCAGACAAATAATAGTTGACTCAGCTGTCCAAAGACTGATGACACAAGCTTTATGTCTCTAAAACTTTTCACTGTATTATATATTATGGTGCCCTTTCATGAGGTAATTCATGAGGTATACTGTATGTTCCTTACAGTGCATAATTTTGACAGGGCAAAAGACCAGCTTAGACCATGAATTTTCATGGTGGTCTCGCTGCACTGAAATTTTTTTTTTTTCATAATCAGTATTTTGTCTTAAATCAATTAAAATTTCCTTAAAACAGCAACAATTTTGCTGTCCAGTGGTCATGATTTAATTTAGCAATTTCTGTATTGCATTATTCTTGAATATTTCTCATGGACATTTAATATTTTAGTTACATTTCTTTTTTGGTGCTTTTTACCCATAAAAGAAAACCTGCTTAATAATTATGCACACCTGAGTATAAGGCAGTTTTCACTTCCAACCCTTGTTAACAATTATATATTACTTATAAATGATTAAATACAAAATTAATAGTAGTTATTAAGATTGATGTGGTTTGGAATTGGTAAAATGTGCTTGTAAAAAAAATATGACCAGAATATCAACTTACATAATAACTATGCATGCACTGTATATAAGCACATGCTGCATTTTTGTCGTCTGCCTCTTTAAATGATTGAGCTCTTTAAAGTCAAGCATAAAGGGTGAATTCTGATTGGATGTGAGAGTTTCTATTGTTCTGTAGCTGGAAAAATCATTCTGAAAGTGATTCCAACAATATTGTTGTGTCGTTATTGTTGTAGTTGTGTTGTGGATGTCGCTGTGCTCATATAATTATTTAAACTTTATAGTTATTGTTATTGTCCTTGCATGGTGAGAACGGGCCTTTATGCTTAAATCAACAAAAAACTATGCAAATAAATTAAACTTGTTGAAATGATGTTAGCATATATTTAATGGAAAACAAGACAAAAACATTGAGGGAAAAAAAACAGTTTGGTAGGCCAGTATAGCATAATGTTCATCAACAAAACTGGTCGTTTTTAAAGCAAAGCTGGTTGATGAAGGTAGGCTTTGGTCGAGCACTTAAGAAAGCTCGTAATGACACCAGAACATTTTTTTTTTAATGTATCTTTTTTTTTAACCTCTCTGTCTTTTTAATTCAACTTTAGTTAACTTCAGTTTCTGTCTTTCCAAGGCTCTTCAGCTGGGCTCTGACATCCTCCCTCAATACAAGCAAGAGGCTCCTAAAACTCCACCTCACATGATATTGCACTACTGCACCTTTAAGACCACTTGGGACTGGGTCATCCTCATCCTCACCTTCTACACGGCCATCATGGTGCCCTACAATGTGTCCTTTAAGACCAAACAGAACAACCTGGTGTGGTTGGTACTGGACAGCGTGGTGGATGTCATCTTCTTAGTGGATATTGTGTTGAACTTTCATACAACTTTTGTAGGACCTGGAGGAGAGGTCATATCTGACCCAAAGCTCATACGCATGAACTACTTGAAGACCTGGTTTGTCATAGACCTGCTGTCTTGCCTGCCCTATGACATCATCAATGCCTTTGAAAACGTGAATGAGGTAAGCACAACATTAAAGAGAGACATTTATTTGAGCAATATCAATGTAGCTACGGTATATACTGTATATATATATATATATATATATAGTACTGTTTGAAAGTTTGGGACAGTAAAGACATTTATAATGTTACAACAGATGTCTATGTCAAATAAATACTGTTCTTTTGAACTTACTATTCATCAAAGAATCATGAAAAAAAAATCACTGTTTACACAAAAATATTAGGCAGCACAACTGTTTTCTTCATTGCTAATAATAAGAATAATAATAAATGTTTGTTGATCCGCAAACCAGCATATTAGAAAGACTTCCGAAGGATCATGTGACACTTTTGACTGAAAGAAAAGGTTAAAAGAATTACCATCACAGGAATAAATAAAATTTTAAAATATATTGAAGCAGAAAAGTTATTTTTAATTCTAATAATATTTCACCCTATTACTCTTTTTACTGTATTTTTGATCTAACAAATACCGCCTTGGTGAGCATAAGAGACTTCTTTCAAGAACATTAAAAGTTCTTACTGACCCCCAAACACTTGATGAGTTCTGTGAGTGGTATTTTATAAAAAATAAGGAAATTAATGAAATATATGTGACCACAATTTTTTATTTTGATTACTGAAATTTTTTTTACTGAATTTTACAACATTTATTACTGAAATTATCATAGCATTGCAGAATAGCATATCTTTTTTCCCCAAATATTCCTTCCTCAAATTCAAAATCGTTAATTGAACCATTAAGGAATCAGAATCTTTAAGAGGAATCCGAATCGTTACCAGAATGGTTAAATTCCTTAAGATCTCAATCCCTAACCATAGTTTATATCCTCTGATTCACTGACTTGGATGTGTGATGAATGATGTGATCATCCCAGTTCATCAGTATAGATTTGTTTTTATTTGTTGATCTCTGCTGTCATAATGACTTAACAAAATACTTTTGTACCTTGAATGATGATTTAACTGCAGAAGGCCTTGAAACTATTTACTCTGCATTGTTTTTCGTCCAAATTACTGCAAAACAAAAATCTTTTTGTTTACAGTTTATTTGATCAGATATAACATAGTTGACTGTTCTCAAATGACCAGCTATAGACAAAAGCACAAATCGATAAACCTTCATCTTCTTTGCTTTTATTACTTTTGGTGTTATGTTTATGGAGTACTCCAGTCAAATTTTCTGTGCTCAGCTCTTGCACTATAATTGGTCCTCCTCTATGTTACTAAAGTTGGTGATTATTCATCTTGTTTGTGGTAATTACTGTTTGCACAGGACTTCTCCAGCATACATTTCCATTTCTTAGTGAGAAGAAACGAATGCAGCTTGTGTTTTTCTCTTTCCCTTATGCAAGTGGTACTGCATGTGTGTTTTTGTGTCAGGAATGCTTTATTTTTTTTTTTCATTTTTATTTTGTGGTGAACTGTCCAAGTATTCTTAAAATAAATTTCAGTATGCTAGTGTTCCTATATAAACTCTTACACCTGTGTTTTGAATGAAAAGCACTTATGTGTACTTAGAGTTCCTCTGAAGGAACAGTGGGAGATTTTACTTGCCATATTTTTTTTTATCTGTCTGGAGGAATCAGTCCAACTAATATAGAGTGCTGAGAAGGAAGTGATCATCCAAAACACTTTAAATGGGCACAGGCATCCTAATGACTCTAGGATAAATTGGGCGACTGTGGACATTCAGAATAAAATATGATTCTGCTTTAAGCTTCTTTACATTATTAATCTCCACATGCATGGTATGATATATTTATCCAGTTAAATAACTCTTTGGATTCCTACTGGTGCTGTAAGTTCACGGTTGCCCAGGCAACAGGCATCATTTCCCATTGTGGTGATGTTGTTGGAATGCATTAGTCTCTGCATCATTGGAACACAATGAAGTCCCAAAACTGCAGTGTGCCCAGATCTCAATAAAGTGTTCCTGTGGCATCTGGGACCGTGTGGCATAGCTGTATCACTCCTGATGTGGTTGAAATCTGCATGTTAAGGCTGAGTTCAGCTAAGGTTACATCTCAGATACTTGGTCTGTAGTTGAAAAAGGAGAGAAGTAATGTTTGTTTGTGTGGCTGCTTTATTTCCTTATGCTTAGTGATAATTCTGCGATCAAACACAACCTATATTGTATTTTTAGTTAGCTGGTATTATACATATACATATACATATACATATACATATACATATACATATACATATACATATACATAT
>NW_015646169.1:118289-132647 GCF_001515625.1 Sinocyclocheilus rhinocerous | reverse complement strand
TCCGGGTGTGTGTTCACGGTGTGTGTGTGTTCACTGCTGTGTGTGTGCACTTTGGATGGGATAAATGCAGAGCACTAATTCCGAGTATGGGTCACCATACTTGGCCACATGTCACGTCACTTTCACTTTCACTTTCATATATATATACTGTATATATATATATATATATTGATCTGCAAACCAGCATGTTAGAATGCAGTGACACTACAGATTGGAGTAATAACTGCTGAGAATTCAGTTTTACCATCACAGGATTAAATTACATTTGAAAATATTTTAAAATAGAAATTTATTTTAACAGAAATGCACTCAAGCTTAACAGCTTAAAAGTCACATAATGTTTATTATAAAACACATTTAAACAGAGTCTAAAGTATTTCCATCCTGACATAAGAACCTTTTATATTAATCACAAAGTGTTGTAACATCTAACTTCTGGTGTTTTAGAAAACCATCTATGACCTTGTGCTTAAAAAAAACCAGAAACCAATGAGCTGAGGTGACCTATAATATAATATCAAGAACTTTTTTTTTTTCATTTTCCTAGAGCAATATAGCAACTCAAAAACCCAATACAGTGAAAAATGGGTTTTGATAATAAGAAATTTCTTTGAACCCATATGCTGTAGAGGTAAAAGAAAGCATCCCGTCATTCAGCGCAGCTCACGGTTGTGGCATGAGGGATGTAACGTCTCCGTTCCCTCCTTCAGGGAACGAGGGTTACATACGTATCTGAGACGTTCCCTTTCAGTCTGTCATGTTCGACTTTACGTCGACACTGTAGGTCCCTATGGAAAGCGCTACAACCAGAACTCTGTTACGAGAATTGAAGGTGCAGATGCTGACAAGCAAGCGTGCCAGGACAGATGCACCTCAATCCGTAACCTACCCAACGCCCCATAAGCCAGATCACAGAACAAGTATACAGGCTGACATTCTCACAGTACAGTACACAAAGGTATTAGGTGTCACCCAACCCGCAGCTCTGTAGATGTCTGCTAGAGAGGCGCGATCTGGGGGGATTTAATCTCCTCGCACTTCTCAGGAACCTGATGATCAGGTCAGGCATTCCCAAGGATCTTCCATCCACTGCATCGTGATGCGCTGTAACGGCAGCAAACAGCAGGACCTGCTCGTCGTCCTCCCTGATTTTGCACAGATTTTGTGCAAGAAGGCTCACTGGGGGTAAGACGTACTTACGCAAATCCCAGGGCCAGCTTTGTGCCAGTGTATCCGTGCCAAGGGGGGCCTTGGTCAGAGAGTAGAACAGTTGGCAGTAGGAGGATTCCTGGGATGCGAACAGATCCACCTGGGCTTCCCCGAACTACCATTGTAGTCCACTCCTGGACTACCATTGTAGACATCACCTGCCCTAGGGACCACACGGTGACCTTCGTCACCTGAAGGGCAAAGTCAAAGTCTCATAAGGAATTAGAGCCACGACCTCAGTGTAGCCATGGACATGCGTTCGCAATGCAGGCAAGAACCATCCACGAAAGCTGATTTAGCATGCTTGCGACCCAGACACATGAGACAGCGATCGTGTTCGTCATCAGAGGTAAGGAAACTACCGCACACAGAAGCACATGGTCAGAAAGACATCTCTGAGACATTCTCGACCGTGCAAGCTGTAGGAAATTGCTCTTTTAGGCTGGAGTGCCCAGGGGTGGAACACGGCACTCTCCTGCAGACTGTAGATTTAGTTGTTTCTTTTGATGTTTCTCTGGCACGAGAAAGGCACTCACAAAGTGATCGGCTCTGAAGCAAAAATCTAAATGAGTGGATGCACGCCGCCATCTTATATACCCATATGTACGGGTAGTGGCTTGGCATGCAAATTCCACTCGCCAATTGTCATTGGCCATTTCTTGTAATGCTCAGAGGTGATTGGGGCTCCCAAGTGAGACCCTTACGTCAGTAGGGCCTTTCGCACCGTGGGAACCTTTTCCCAGAACTAATTGTGGAACTACCCACTTTTTGGCGTTTTCACACCGCCGGAACTGGGTGCGATTTTAGTACCGGACTGCCTTTTTCGAGAACCAAATTAGCTCCTACTCCGGAGCAGGGTCTAACCAGCACAACTGGTACTAATCGTGACGTAAGTAGACATTGATTGGCCAAACGCGTACGAAAACACCCTCACCCACCATGATTTAAAACGCTGTGTAAACATACTGTAAACATTGTGTCAACTTATTTTGCAAGTATGGAGAACAGCGATAGATGGACGGACGCTCAAGTGCAGTCACTTGTAGCAAATGTAGCACTGCCAGTTGTCGTTGGAGATTCTTAGTCCTCCTTTCCGTTCTTTCAATCGCTTTACGTTTACGTCGACATTCCATGTCCATTATTGTGAAACCCGCGAGACACAACAAAAACACAGCTCCGATCACAGCGTCCTCCATCCTCCTGTTGTTAATGTTGTTCTTCTTTGTTTCCATTGTTGAACGCCGCTCACAAATGACGTCGTTGTCGACCGGCTTACGTCACTTCTTAGTACACACTGTCGGTGCGAATGCAACCCTTTAAATAGTACTGGGAAATAGTTCCCGCAAAATCGTCCCAGTACTTTAGTACTTTAGTTCTGGAACTAAAGCGGTGCGAAAGGCCCTAGTGTTAACGTAACGTTGAACGTGACTGACTGAAAGGGAGCCTTTATTAAGATGACCTACATCTTTGTTTAAGACAGCCGTAGATACTAATAAAGCTGTAGTACTAATAAAGAAGGAATCAGATAGAGAATTAAACGTGTTTTAAAGGAGGAATAGAACATTTCAGTGATCAAACTCAAAAGCATTTAGAGAATTTATGGAAGGAATAGAATAAATTGAGTAAAACATCTGTTTTCCCCATGCATTTATGCATGTGTTTTTTCTGAATGCGTATACATGCCAATGTGAATGTTTATATTGTGCATACTGTATATATTTATCAGCAGAGATTGTTTTTATGAAAGCTGATGGCCTCTGACACAGCTGCTGTTGAAATGTCATACTCAACTGGCCTCCAGTGAACTCTGTTTGTCTTCAGTCCAAAACCTGACACAAACCACAACCTCAACCTCAACAGGACACTTGTTGAGTTGGCAGGTGTTAATGCTAGTGTGCAATGTGTTAGACCTCCATTGAGTACTGGAAACCAAGGGGATTTATGAAGATGACAGTGCAAATGATTAACACTAAAAATAATAAAAAACAATCATTATAAATTATTACATCAAACAATATTTAAATGATCAGTAATTTTTATTTTATTAAAAATAAAAAATAATACTGACCAAGAAAATTATTTTTGCAGTTTATAATTTTTTTTATATATACCTTTGAAAGTTAAGCAAACTGAAACATTGTGATGTCACTAACCCAAAAAAAAAAAAAAAAAAAAAGTCTGCTTATAATAAAATGCTGCAAAGTGCATTGTGTTATAAATCTCAATAAATTTAGTGAGATTTATGCTTAAACATAAAAGAATGGGGTAAAATGGGGTAAAAAATCAAGATATATTATCTATATATTATATAGTGTGGTTAAAAGATAGATGAATGAATGAATGAAATATAAAAATAAATAATAAAGCAAAATTGCATAATTTATTAATACATATTTTTCAGAAAATATAATTAAAAAAATGTGCCCCACTGGTAAATTGCTTGCTTTAAAGCATAAACCTAAATTGTTAGATATACTTAAAATATAAAAATGGGTTTTAAAAAATCTCTTTCTAAAATCTTATTCAAGATATGTTATCTGTAAGACTCTGTTGTTCCTCACTAAAAGCTATTGTATGATATAATCTTGTTTTTTAATTCTTCTTGGAAGCTTGACGGCCACTATTTGGACATTGTATAGTTTTTGTATGGAAGAGCAATATGAATATTCTGGTGTATATATATTTTGTTTTTCACAAAATAAAGAAAGTCATATCAGTTTGAAACAACATGAAGGTGAGTGAGTGACGACATTTCACACAAAGATTTTTCTGGAAGTGCATATTAGGACATGTCAGTTGTTGTTATGGGCCACTTGTTACATAACGCTTTTGTTTTTTAAAGTTTTTTTTAGCAGCATCTTGATATGATATTCTTCTTGCATACATCTGCTATTCCGTTCATACTAATTACTTTGACACGTTCAGTGTGCTGCTGTTCAATATCTGTAAATGGGTCTCTTGAATCCTGAAGTCCATCTCTTTGCTTATTATATGCATGCGCGAGCGTAGTTTGGCATGAAGTGAAACGTCTGCCTCTGTCTTTCTGACTTAGGATCCCATTGCAGACTCTTCTGCAGTGGGCCACTTGCCAGCTGCGGCCCACTCTCCACGCAACGCCACACGTGCGGAGGACTCGGTGTTGCCTGTAAGTTCGCTCTCCTTTCTTGGGTTGTTTATGGCCCTTCTGTCCCATTTTCTCATTTGTGCAGCAGTTCAGTAACCTCTCTCCTATTCAATGTTGAGCAGAGATGCACTAATGGCTCTTTAATTTATGCTAATGTTGCTCTGAATGCTGCACCCCTTAGTGTGTTTGTTTATCTAAAGTGATTTTAGATGCGAGACAATTCAAATTAGACGGCACAAGCTTCATTCCCCATGCCCTGACACACACATCCACACGCAGCATGTTTCACCAATAGGAATTAATGTTTTTCTCTTCAATTATCCCATGATACAAATCTGGGGTCGTCACATCTAACTGAAAATGTATGAGCACTCATAACTTTCTAATGTTCACACCCGAAAGCTACTCATCTGTTCGACCTCAAAGACAAAAAAAAAATTTGGTTTACTAAATGCTACATAAGCACAGTTGCAAATAAGGCCCTCAAAATGATAAATTACTAGGAAAAGTGTCCATTAGGAGCTGCTCTGCCTCGGGAGTTGACTGTGTTGGCAAAATTAGCATCAGTTTTTTGCTAGCGTAATAATAGCCTTAGGTTTTCATGCAATATTGCAGAATGAACACATCTATTTTTACCTTCCTTCTTCTGTGTCAGTGTCTAGGGAAAATTGCTCCTTTCAGGAACATAAAGCATGTTTGAGAAATTAGCCTTTTGATTGTGTGACGGCTGGAACAAAAAAGCAGAAATCCTCGGTGGAGGAAATGCTAATTAAACCTGTGAGGTACACATCACGGCCACTATTTATAAACAGTTCTGGGCTGACAGTTCAAAGCTGTTGAGGATGCAACAATTAGGTATACTTAATTCTCACCCCCTCATTTTTGCTCTGCCAGCTTAAAAAGTGAATTCCATCAAGTGTCTGCGGAGAATGTGTTGTTCCATTTTGTCCTCCAGATAACCTTCCAGCTGTCCTCTAGAAAATGGGAAACGTTCAGCTGTGAAACATGCAGGTTGAATCAAAGAACACAACCCAGTAACTTTGTTTTGGTAAGCCTTTCTCTGCAAGCATGTGAAAAAACGAGTCGCTCAGATTTAGCTCCCCTAGTGACCCAGGAAGGAGATTATTATAATATCACCGCGCCTTAATCTGCACGTTTCCACCCACGGCGCTACTGTCACTTAATACACAGATCTAATATAAACATGCGATTTCTTTCCCAGCTGTTTACCTTAACAGACATAACCGACTGTGTTTTTGTAACTTATGTGTGTTTTAAACATAAACTTCAGTCTAATTGACAGTTTAAGCGCAATAAGACATGAAAGAGAACTTACTTTAGTACTCACGTGCTGTGTGACAGCCGCTTCCTGTGTGTGTGCTTCGGATGTGTGTGCTCAGAAAACAATATCAGAAGTTTAAACTGATATGGCTTTAAAACGCATGATTTCAGCGGGATATACATGATTATCAAAACCAAACAGATGTTATTTTGGCAGAGTATTTGAGGTACGAGATGTAAAGTCACAGCCCTATTCTGGAAAAGGGAGCGGGGAGCAGCAGCTCATTTGCATTTAAAGATACAGGCACGAAAACAGTGTGTTTCTGCTTCCTCTCAAAATAGGCCTTTTCACAATGATATAATAAATGATCTGTGGGGTATTTTGAGGTGAAACCAGACACATTCTGGGGACACATGAGACTTATATTACATCTTGTAAAAAGGGGCATAATAGGTGCTCTTTAAATTCAATAAGAAATAGCTGATTCTGATGGTAAATTTTTAATGTTCGTCATTTACAAAGTTCTATACTCTACATGATCATTATCCATTGTGTGTTTATATTTTTTTAGTTTAAATATTTAATTAATAGCCGTTCAAGGCATGCCTCCCAGAGATCGGTCCTCGTTACAATTTCGCCACATTTGTGGAGTGGGTGCTAGAGAATAATGGACTATATTTCTCCATCTGTCCTGCTGATGAGGACCTCTCCAGCCCTACTCACGACCCAGAGCCCAGCCAGCCATCACCACCCAGCTGCACAGAGCGTCTGCCTGAGCCCACCACAGATGGAGAGCCCGAACCCGTTGTGACGGAAGAGCCAGCGTGAGGAGAAGCGTTTGCGCCTGCAACCCAGTTGCTCTCCTGTGTTCTCTCCCAACCTCCCAGCCTCCCTCTCCCGCCTCCTCTCCTAGAACCAGCCAGTTCATCAGCCATACCTCCACTGGTTCCTGTCAGTCCCTCTGATTCGCCTCGGGCCTTCCAGTCTCCAGCTTTGCCTAGGCATGAGGATCCCCTGTCTCCACCTCCAGCCTTCGAGTCCCGGACTCCACTTCGGTCCTCCGACCCATCGGCTCCGCTTTGGCTCCTTGCTCCCTCTTCTCCACCATGGCCCATCATCCCACTGGCTTCACTGGGCTCCCTCGTCTCTCCAGCTTCGCCTTGGTCAGTCATCGACCTTCCTCCGCTACAGGATTCCACTCCTCTGGCTTCACCTCGTCCCTCTATCCCTCTGGCTCCGTCTGGCTCCTCCTTCCCTCAGGCTCCACCATTTTCCTCAGTCGCTCTGGCTCCGCCACACTCTTCAAGGTCCCCGTCTCCGCATCGCTCGCTTTAGCCGTCAGCTCCACCTTGGCCCTCCAGACCTCGGGTGTCACCATGACTCTCCGTCTGCTTGAGTCCACCTAGGTCTCCACCTCCATAGGCTCCGTCTCCATCGCTCGTCCCCAGGGTGTCGTCTGCCAAGTTTCCACCATGGCTCCTCCCTCCCTCAACTCCGCCCTGGGGCCTCATCCTGACTGGTCTCTGGACCAACAACGTGCTTCTCCTGCTCCTGGCCTCCTCTTCAGTTAGACTCTATGTGGTGCGAAGACGCGCCTTCCTGGGAGTGGGGCAAACTGTCTGTTTTTTTTTGTGTTAGTTTTCCTTTGACCTAGTTTTCCTTGGTTGTCTTAATTATATCATTCTGTTCACCTGTGTTTTAATTATCTCATTAGTCTCAGTGTTTAAATACCCTTAGTTCCTTCTAGTCTCTGTCTGTCTTAGTTTGCATTTATGTTTTGTTTTGTTTTACTAGTTCTCCTGTGTATTCGACATTAAAACCCTGATTCTGAACATTTTCCTTCATTGTGAGCTTTTTGTGACAACCAAACCGTGACACCTTGTGTGTTTATTAAATATGTATGTATATTGAATATTTATTTAATATTTACTAATGCTTATTATTAAAATAATTTTTAGCTGATATTAGAGCTTTGTTAATTCCTACATTTCCTCTGTTTTTACATTTAAAACATTTTTTTATTTGAAAATAATTATCAGCCTATCGTATTGTTTAGAATTTTAATATTGGTGTGTTCTCAAATTTTCAGCAACCCTGGACCCAGTTATTCATTTTCAATGGGAGTGACAGCAGTCACTGGTGATGCTAAATAAATGAGCAGCTATGTGCTGTGGCTATATCCAGTGGGAGTGCACACAGTTGGGTCATGTGATCTGATTCCTGATTCATTTGGGTTTCGCATTTGTGTAGAAACGCTTTTTTAGCAAGCAAACTCCAGTGATTAAACCTCTGTTACTATGACCTTAAGTGAACCTTTAGATGGTAGTTTAACACCATATTAAATCCATTCTACAGATCTTCTCTCACAATGCTTGCAGAAAATGTCAACATATTCTGTGTAGGCCTGCTAGTGAGTTAATACTGTATTTGTGTACGTTAAGAATACTTGTACAAATATATGTTAATCAGAGTGGCCTTTTTTTCTTTAAAGATCTATAATCTGCATTGGCCTGAAGTTGACAAGCAATGCTTAAGCTTTTGTTCAAAGGGATAGAGTGCAAGCGTGGGCGTAGCTGAGTGAAAGCATCCTCTTTATTTTGCTTTCAGAGCCAAAAAGACTATATTTATTCCACCCTTTAATGATACAGACTCGATAACATACATCCAAACTATTAGCTGTTATCTTTGATAAGCTCAAAAATAATTTGCCTGATCAATAAAGCAACTTTGTTCACTCATGAGATCAAAGATTCTCTTTGGATGTGTGGTAGGATCAGTCGAGGAACCCCAGCTATACATCCTCTCCTCCTCCTCTGACATGAAAGGTGTTAGATCAAAGTGGCTATAGGCTGAAATATGACACCCATCAACCTGGAATTATTCATGTTCACGTGAACATGGAAGATCTCACCTTGAAACTATGCTAACTAAACCTTTCAAGTGCACCTTATCAATATAAGCCGATATGAATATGTCTTTACGTTTCTAAGCTTTTTCTAAACCATGATTATTTTCTTTCTAGCTTGGTTTGTTTACTTTGCACACAGAGAAGCATGTAACCAACCGACACTACACAATAATATGCTGCATTGAAGTAAAATGCAAAAAGTTAAGTTTTTTTTTGTCTGTATTTCTTTAAAAAAATGTATATTGATACATGCAATGACTTAAACACAACTCTTATATAAACAATATGAATAATTTCTAAATTATTATTATTTTTTTTATAATTTTATGGATACAAAGTAAAAAAGAAGGTGATACAACTGTCCTGATGTTAAAATGAAAAAAAAAAGTCTCATTAAAAAGATTCAGTTCTCAAAAATAAATCCTTACTGACTAGTCTGGTATACTTTTACTATTATTTCTTATAAAAAAAACTGAAGCAGTTTTGTCATGTGATGTGACCAACATGTAGATACATGCAGGAAAAAATAAAACAGATGATTATAGGCCTGTAATAGACAGGAAAGAGGCCTATCATGCAGACCCCGTCATGTCATGAAATTAATGTCATTTGCGCCCACCAAAAAATGAAGCATTTATGAATGAATAATTCATGATATATGTAAAAATATATGTGTACACTCGCATACATTCATGGTGTATCTTCTTTTTGCTTTGAAAATCGCAAGATGCAGCAAGTGAAATGGGAGAAAAATGCAAGATTTTGAGAGGTGTTAATGGCGACAATGAGACAGTGATCAGATAAAATTTAAAAAATCATTGTATTATATTAGAATAGAGAAGTTCACACCACAAATTTAATGATACAGAGGACACATAGGAACAATATCATTGCAGATTTTTTCCAGCTGATGAATGATAATAACATTGACAGCATAAGAATCCACTCACCTTTAAAGAGCAGATGATATAACGGCAGTGTGCGGTTGTAATAAACAGAACATTTTTATCTGTTGGTGTGGGCACTAATATAGTTATCATTATAGTGACCTTTACTATTTAACTTTAGTTATGGTTGTTGGGGTGAACAGGTCTGTACTTTTTTTTCATATGTCTATAATATGATTTGTGATGGAGGTCATCTAGTGTGCTCTTCCCATCTCTGATGATACATTCTCTTTTTCTTCGCCAGGGTCTCAGCAGCCTGTTCAGCTCATTGAAAGTGGTGCGTTTGCTCCGTCTGGGTCGTGTGGCACGCAAACTGGACCATTATCTGGAATACGGTGCTGCTGTGTTAGTTTTATTGGTGTGTGTCTTTGGTCTGGTGGCACATTGGCTGGCCTGCATCTGGTACAGCATTGGTGATTACGAGGTCATAGATGAGGCCACCAACAGCATCAAGACGGACAGCTGGCTTTATCAGTTAGCTATCAGCATTGGCACACCATACCGCTACAATGCCAGCGGCTCTGGCCAGTGGGAAGGTGGTCCCAGTAAGCACACGCTCTACATATCATCTCTCTATTTCACCATGACAAGTCTCACCACCATTGGCTTTGGGAACATTGCACCTACTACAGACGGGGAGAAGATCTTCTCGGTGGCCATGATGATGGTGGGCTGTAAGTATCACTAAATGGTTTCCTTGCTTCAATGGATGCTTTACTAGACAGATTGAGCCTCAAATGGAGATTAGGAATACATGATATATTGGTGCCATACCTGTTATTGGCTGATATTAGAGTTTATTTAGGTAACACTCAATATTGTACGCATAGTTCACCCAAAAATGAAAATTTGTTAAAAATATACTCACACTAAGGCCATGCAAAATGTAGATGAGTTTCTTTCTTAATTGGAATATATTTGGAGAAATTTAGCATTACATTACTTGCTCATCAATTGATCCTCTGCAGTGAATGGGTGCCGTCAGAATGAGAGTCCAAACAGCTGATAAAAACATCACAGTAATCCACAAGTAATCCACATGACTCCAGTCAATGTCTTTGTGTTTGTAATAAACAAATCCATCATTAAGACATTTTTAACTTAAAATCATTTGCTTCCAGCTTTTTTTATTTGAATATCATTACATCCTTTATGGTTTAAGCTGATATTCTCAGTAGGGAATACACTTAAAATAGCATCAGCAGACTGTTTATTACATTCTCACCAACCAGGGCATGTCAGCAAACTTTAAGTGCTATTTAAAAGCATTGTAGACACATTAATAGTATCATATAACATCACATAATTTGATATAAAACAATGTTCTGCCTTTGCAGGATTTCTGTTTAGAAAAACATTTGCATCATGTCCTAATAAGACCTGCAATATATCTTTGAAAACATTTCCTGAATCTTCTCTCTCTAAGCTGCTATACATTCAATCAAAAATGAATAAGCTTGTGCTTTAAACCTCCTGAAACCATAACGCCGCTCTTTGCTCTTAATCACCCAATCACTTGTTATTTTCAGAGTACTTTCTCCAAAGTTAAGTACTGTAGTAGCCCAGCAATAGTGCAGGTCAGCTTTTGAGTTACTGAGCAGTTTCATCAGTAATCCTCTACAGATCCACAGGGCTAGCAGATAGAATGTGCTACAGTAAACCAAGCTGTGACTATAGCTCTTGGTTGAAATGTAAAATGAGCCACCCAGGAGGCTGAAAAACAGCATCAGTGAGTAAGCAGGGAACAGTGGCACAGCTGAATGCACAGTTTAGGAAGAGGCATATAGGGCAGTACTTCTGCAAAAATTAAATGGCAGTTAGATTACAATACAATGTTGTATGTAATTTTTTGATGCTAAAATACTGCTTTATATTCTAGTATAATATGCAGAGCCAACTATGAGTCAGCCATTTGTAGGTCAACTTCGTGAGGAGTGTAAACACTGCGCTTTTCAAACATCACTGCAAAAAAATATTTTCTTAATTGAGTATTTTTGTCTTGCTTTCCAGTAAAATATATAAACATCCTTACAAGATAACGAAAATAAATTTGCATTAAAAAATCTAAATATTTAATTGTGTAATCTTTAATTAAAATGTATTTAATTAAGTTATGTGTTCAAATTTATCTATCTATCTATCTATCTATCTATCTATCTGTCTGTCTGTCTGTCTGTCTGTCTATCTATCTAATCCACTTGTTCTATGTGGGGTTGCTGGGATGCTGGGGCCTTTATTTATTTATTTATAAAATGTACTAATATTCTGTATATTTATTTCTTTGGAAAAAAAAGAAGAAAAAAACATTTTTAGCTGTGATTTCGCTGTTTGTTTAAGCGTGACACTTGTGACTCAATCAGTGGTGTGATTTTTCATTTTTACACTTTCAGTGAGTGCCACTAGTTGCACAGAAATTACACAATTCAGCTTTAAAGTTTTAATTGGAAAGCTGACCAAAGGTAGTTTAATTTAGCAGACTCTAGCTTATAAAGCACAGCTGGCTTCAGATCAGTTTTAGCAGTAGTGAGGCGCAGCGCTGATCGTTTCCTGATGTGTAGTAGAGCAGTGCTTGCTGTTGATTTATTGCAAGGTTGTTCTGCACCATCTGAGTTTCTGTCATACTTCTTTCTGTGCGCACAAATGACAGCAGATGGGGAGAAAGTCTTGTGTTGTTTGTGGATTTATCTCTCTGTGCTACAGTATGGTGCATTGTGTGGTATTCTGTTGTACTGCATTAGCCAAATCCAACTAATACTAAATTATGATGAAGCAGACATTTAGCATTAATGAACCATGAATTCATAAAGACTAGCGGATTTACACAAACTGAGTTTAATTGCCTGTTCTTTGAGTCATATTTGTGCTAATCACAGATCTGTGGATGTACTTTTTGTGTGGTGTCGGTGAATTAATGTTTAATGTATTGTATGAATGGGACTGGATTTATATTAGATCTGTGGAATTAGCATTAGGCTAATCACCATGTTAAAGCCAACTGTGCTTATCAGGGCCTTTTTGTTTTAGTGAAACAGAGCTGCAGTTTAGACGCTTATTCTTCTCGCTGGTGCATAAATTTGCTTTGTACTTCTTCTTCTTCTTTTTTTTACGTAAATCCTGGGCTTGTTAAGATTCAGTGTATCGTTGTTTGACTGAGAGAGGAGAGAGCAAGTACTACTGCTTCTGGGGCCCTTAAAGGTTGATCCAAAAAGGAAAACTGTCATGTTGTTCCAAACCCATATAACTTAATTTCTTCTGTGGAACACGAAATATATACTTTCAAGAAGCTTCACATATGTATGTCTTTTCTTCATTTATAATATATAGTAATCAGTTCTTAAAAAACTGCTTAAAGGGTTAGTTCACCCAAAAATTAAGCTTTAGCGTTAGTTCTGGCAGGTCACGTGAGTCAAGCTTGCATCAGCTGATTCTCAGCTGATCACGTCTACCTATAGGAATACGACACCTATCGCGGCATTCCTATATAAGCTCTATTCAGTATTATTCAGCAGCTTTTGCTTCCCGCATAAAAATATTATTAATCCACATTTCCTGCTAAGTTTCTTATTTCATTCTCATTGCTTAACGCTATGTTGGCAAATATGCTATTGTCAAATATTGCTCGTTGTTTAAGGCTAGTCGTTCAGTAACATGTTGGGTTGCTAGGCACGACGTTGCTTTAGGCTTTTTGTTTGTACTTTGGCACACTGGTAACATTAACGTTACCCAGTTAAACTTACCACAGCTGAGGCTTGTTTTTAAATCTGTTTAAGACTGTCTGATATGAAGCAGGCTTGCTGCTTAAGGCTCATCTAGTATTGAGGATGCTGTTTCATTAAACACATCCTATATGTATGATTATTTCCATCAAGCTGTGTTTAAGTCCGTGATATGCTGTTGCTTAAAGCTATACAGTGTATCGGTAATGTGCTTGATACTTAACTTGCAGTATGTAGATTTAGCTACTAAAGGTGTTATTAATGCTAACGATTACCTGGATAGGGCAACATGCTGTTGCCTAAACTTCGGGTATTGACCATATGCTGTACTGCATTAAAGGGGCATGCTGCTCTTCTCAGCTGCATATTAAAGAAGAGCACCCCTTCACTGCTTCTCTTCTTAAAGGGCATGCTGCCCCAGTCTATGCTATTTCAGAAGGTCTTTGCTTTAAAGCTATTAGGGTATTGGGATTTTGCTTGCTTGTTAGGGCTTATCTAGTGTTCAGTATCATGTTTGTCGCTAGACTTGCTTGTTGCTTTAAGCTATTGGTTGTTACTGCAAGTGCTGGTACTTAGTCTCCCTGCTCATTCATGACAGGCTGCATGGATGGGCAGGTTTGTTTTTGCCCAGAACAGAACCATACCGCCAAACCAAACTTTATACTAAGTATCTATCATTTTGACGATAGTGGTCCTGACAGAAATGAAAATTCTGTCATTCATTACTCACCCTCATGTCATTTCAAACCCGTAAGGCCTTCGTTCATCTTCGGAACACAAATTAAGATATAATTTGAATGGAATTTGAGAGCTGTCTGACCCTGCATAGACGCCGGATCTGTTTCCTACGTTGTTGTGATTTGATCTGAATGGAAACAGCGTATCCGTGTGACGCAGCTGTCACAGAACAGCATACGCTGTTTACGTCCAGCTATTCTGAAAGAGAACGTCTCAGTTACGTATGTAACCCTCGTTCCCTGATGGAGGGAACGGAGACTTCACGTCCTGTCGCCACAGCTGCTGTACCACTGCTGAGCGGCCGGGTCACCGGCTCGGCTCCTCAGCGAAAACCTGGTATGCGTTGCACCGGCTGCCTTTTTATGCTCACGCTGTGATTAGCGGCAGCTGGATGCAATCATCGCATGCCAATGTGCATTGGCTTGTTTAGTTTA